>NC_081406.1:2363000-2422054 GCF_030272615.1 Cryptomeria japonica | reverse complement strand
TCTCTCTCTCTCTCTCTCTCTCTCTCTCTCTCTCTCTCTCTCTCTCTCTCTCTCTCTCTCTCTCATCTCCTCTCTCTCTCTCTCTCTCTCTCTCTCTCTCTCTCTCTCTATCTATCTATCTATCTATCTATCTATCTATATCCCATTATCTTCATCTCACTCCATCTATCCCTCTCTTTCTCTTACTCTCTTTATATTCCTCTCTAATCTCTCCCTCTATTTATCACTTCCTGCATCTTTACCTTTCTATCTCCCCATCTTCCCCTCTCATTGTCTCCATCTTTCTATCTCCATTCAACTCCCTCTCCATCTTCATCTCTCATTCCATCTCCCACTCTTTCTATATTTCTCTCTCTCACCTCTCCCTATCTTTCCCAAGTTACATCTCTCTCTAACTCTCCTTTTTATCCCCATCCCTCCCTCTTTCTATCCCTATATCTCTCCCCCTCTCTCCCTATCACTCCTTTCTATATAAATCTACTTGTTTTTCCTCCTTCTCTATCTATTTTTATATATTTTTCTTCCTCTCCATCCCTCTCTCCAAATATCTTTATCTTTCCCCTCTCCATCTCTCCCTATATACCTCTCTCTATTACTTGTCTTTATCACCATGTTTCTCTCTAAACCTTGTTAAGCCTCTATCTTTATCTCCCTATATCTTCCTATGTCTCTTTATCTATATCTAATCATATCTACCTCTCCTATTTTATGTCTTTATTTATCTCTATTTTCACTCTCTTTCTATCTATATCTCTCTACTTCTATATCCCTATCTCCATATCTCTCTCTATGATCCTCTATCTATTTCTATCTATATCTCTTTACTTATACTTTCCTATCTCCCTATCTCTCTCTGTGTTCATCTCTATCTATTTTTACCTCCCTCTTTCTATATCACTCCCTCCCTCCTTTATCTCCAACTCCATCTATATATTCATCTTTATCTCTACCTCCTTACCACTCTCTCGCGCTCTCACATGCACTTCCTATTTCTCCCTTGCTATCTCTAACTATCTTTCTAATCTCCATATTTGTGTTTGTCTCTTTATTAATTGTCTTTGTCATCTTTCTCCCTAACTCATGCTCTCTCCATATCTATAGACCTATCTCTCCCTTCCCTTCTCTAAATATATCTCATTATATCTCTACCTCTCTCTTATATTCACTCCAATTCTCCTACTTTAGACCACTATCTTCCTATTTATCTCTCCCTATATCTTTCTTTCTCTCCTTTTCTCCAGATCCTTCTATCCACACCTCACTAACACTATATCCGTATCTATATCCCAGTCCCTTTCATTATCTACCTCGCTCTATCTAGATATCACTATCTCTTTTTATTTTTATTTTTCTTTCTTAGTCTCTCTTATTCACTACATCTATCCTACTTTACATATCTATCTCAAATTACCTCTCTATCTATCTACATATCCCTCCTCTCTCTATCTCTTTCTCACAATATATTTCTCTACCTCTATTTTGTGTCTCTCTCTCTCCCTCTATATTTTGAGTTATTTCTCCCTTTCTCCTCCCTCTTCTCTCTCTCTCCCATCTTCTACCTATCTTTCTCCCTTTCCCTCCCTCTATCTCTACCTCTCTCCCTATCTTTTCCCATATATCTTTATCTCTCTTTTTTTCTCATCCATATTTCTCTATCTTTCCCTCTTTCTCCCCCTCTCTTATATATATATATATATATATATATATATATATATATCCCTCTCCCTCATCCTCTATATATCTTTACCTTCTTCTCTTTATCTCCCTCTCTCTATTCTCTCTCTCTCCCTATCTCTATCTCCTTATCTATTTGTCTCCCTCTTCCTCTCTCACTCTATCTTCCTTTTCCCCCTCTATCTCTATACATTTCTCCCTCTATGTCTATATATGTACATCTCTTTCCTTCCCTCTCTCCTTCTCCCTCTTCCTATACCTCTATATCTATATCTCTTTGTCTCTCTCTACCTCTCTCTCCATATTTCTTTTTCTATCTCTCCCTCTCTCCCCCTCTCTATTTATTTATTTTCATATATATGCATCCCACTCTTCTCTCTCTCATCTCTCCCTCTCCTCTCCATATCCCTCTTCATCTTCATCTTTATCTCCATATTCATCTCTATCTCCATCTCTATCTATATCTCTATCCCTATCCCTATCCCTTTCTCTATCTCTATCTTTATCTCTTTACCCATTTCTCTCATACTCTTCCCCCCCTCTACCTCTATGTATGTTCATCCATATATTTCCCTCTTCCTATTTCAAACATAATATGAAACTCTTGGAAATAGAGCCTTATTATCTTCCTAATTTAGAGGTTTGTTTTAGTTACGTTTGGATCCTTCTAAGTGGATGCATAGTTGATTTGAAGCTATCACTTAATCATTGAAATGTAGTTTACACAAACAATGTCATTTGGTAAATGGTCTATCAATTCACCTGATTCACTACCCAAATGTATGCAAAAAATAGACTATAATCTTCCCTCTCTCTCACCTTTTCCATCTTCATAGACCTCTATACATACTTCTTCTTCCATCTCTCCATTTATGTCTATCGTGTTATCTCTCTATCTATCTAAACACTTATATCTATTCCTCTCCTTTCATCTCTATATATATCACTTTCCATCTCAATCATTATCTTCCTATCTCTCCCTCTCTATATATGTATCTTTGTCTCCATCTCCATTTATATCTTCCTCTCTAGCTCTATCTCCATACTCCTATTTCTCACTCACTCTTTCCCCCTCTATCTCCCCATCTTTCTATTCTCCCTCACTCTCTCCCTCTCTCTACCTCTTACAAATGTAATATGAGTTTGTTGGCAATGAAACCTAATTATCTTCCTAATTTAAAGGTTTAATTTAAATCATGTTTGGATCCCTTTAAATGGATACATAGCTGATTTGAAGCTATCACTTCTCAATTGAGACCATTGTTACACAAATAAAATCATTTTTTGAAGGACCTACCAATTGATCTCATGTATTACATCACTAAGAATTTAAAAGTCCTCTCTTATTCTAGAGAATTAAAGGAGAAACCAATAATAAAATATTTAGATTTTGGTGTAATAAAATGAAGTAAAAACCTACATATCTCTCTCTCCCTTGCCCTATTCTAGAGACCTCTATATCTATATCTCTTTGTCATTCTATATCTCTATCTCTCTATATTTATTCTTCCATCTCTCTCTCCCTTGCCCTATTCTGAGACCTCTATATCTATATCTCTTTATCTTTCTATATCTCTATCTCTCTATATTTATTCTTTCATCTCTCTCTCTCCTTATTGCAAACATAACATGATCCTATTGATAATGGAGTTTGATTATCTTCCTAATTTAGAGGTTTTCATTTAATCATGTTTGCATCACTATAAGTGGATGTATTGTTGATTTTAATCTATCACTTCTCCATTGAGCCATTTTTTGCACAAAAAACATCATTTTCTAATGATCTATTAATTGATCTCACGTACTACGCAAAATATAATTTTAAAAAAAACCAAAAAATTCTTAATTAACCTTCCATACCTGTTCGGCGTACCCATTGCGCACCAAGGTGCAATTGCTAGTTTATTTAAATGTGAATGTGAATTTTGGATTTTATTCAAATAAATCTTAATTTATGCCCCATAAATGTTAATTTAGTGGGTGGTATGCCCCCTCGAGAGATGGGCTGAATTTTTTTTTGAAGAATCGGGCGATCTCTCGAAAAAGAACGAGAAGTGGAGGGGAGGTAGAATAAAAGAAATTAGCAATAACAGTGAAAGAATGGAAGAAAACGGAGTGAATATGGAGAAATGGCAAGCCAGTGAGTACCCATAGGTTATGCAGGAGATACAGTGCAAATGTGGTGTTGTGCTTTTGATTGATAATGTGCAATTGATCAAAATTGGTTGGACAATCTGGTGCAATTGGTTTAATTGCCCTAGTCAAGTCAAAGCATGATAGCTGATGTCAGTTGTTCGCTTGGACAGGATAAAGTCTGAGTAAGTGAGTCAAAGTGACCTGATGGTGACTTAGACAATTGATGTAATTGCCTGATGAAGTCAAGGTATTTGAAGCAAAATACTCGTTGAGACTTAGACAATTGATGTAATTGTCTGTTGTATTGTGTTGGATTGATTGAGCAATTGATAGTGTGTGCATGTGATGGATGGTTGTGGTGAATCATAGCAGCCCCGTTAAGACTAGGTCATTATGATAAATGCATGTTGTAGTCTAGGTTTTCCATAATTGATTACCTGTTGAGACCCAAAGATACTTGATCAGAGTATCTGTTGATAGTCTAGGTGTGTGTGAGTCGATGTGCCTGTGTAGATAGAGTAATTGGCTTGATTAGGTTGATGGGAGATGATGTAGGGTATGTGATGCTGATTACCAAGATGGGGAGGGTGAGGGTGGGGTTAGATGTTAGATAGAAGAAATGGAGGACCTATGAGGCATTCCTATGGAAGAATAGGAAAATAGAGTATCCATTGTCATTACTATGTATGCATGATATGCATCTATTATGAATGTATGGATGGATGAAATGCAATATATACATATGAGATGGAATGATGATCCATAGTGCTTTATTTTTCATCATTGAGCTTTTGAATTGTGGAAAGTGAGTGCAAAAATCGATGGTATAATTAAACCATGATGACCTGAGCACTTCTTTCCTAGATTTTGATATAGCAAGTTAATACAAGCAACTTGATATAATGGATCAAGCTGACCTGAGTAGTGCTTGTAGAATAGACAAGGATTATCTCCTTTCATGCATGACTTGGAACATCCTCCTTGATCTTTTACCAATCATATCCTAAGAGAAGTTCATACCGTAATCAGAGATAAATCCATTATCGAGTTTGGATAAGGCAGTAGGAACCAAGGATGGAGCATTGTGCCTGCAAACAAGTAGCATAAATAAAGAATAAAGAATATGGACCCTCGATAATGGTTCATGTTCATATGGTCGAGGTATACGTTGTAGTCAGCAAGCCATAGTGATCTATGACTATATTTTGCATAGGATCGCATAGCTTAGTGAACTTCCCACGTAGACACCATTAGGACATGCCCCAGTACTTCATCGGAATAATTCGCAGAAGACATACAAACAATGTGTTGGAACCATCCCGGCCACTCTAATCACTTGTGGATATCCTGGAGTAGCGTAGGAACCTTATATAAATGAATAAATAACCCACAAATCTAACCAAGTACTTGATAGCTTAAACATAATTTTCTTGTCAAAGAAAATATCATTATGTCTTTGTTTTGGTAAGGAAGGATGCATCCTTGTTTACACAGTTTGCGTGTTTGAAGTTGATTGTTTGGTTGATTGGATAAGTGGTCATCATTTGATTATTTCACAATGTTTGTTTGGTACCTGCTTTGAAAAACATATGTACAAGGTGTTGCCATGTTTTTGTTTGTTTGATGTTTTCTGATGTTTTTGGATTTTGTGAGATAGTTTTTCAATGTTTTTTGGTATTTTGATGATTGTTTTGAATGTTTTTGGAGTCTTTGTGAGATAATTTTCTAAATGTTTTTTGGATTTTGTGAGATAGTTTTGAATGAAGAACTCAATTAATCACAAAATAATTTAGAATCATCTTCCATCAACTAGATTAAGGGCATTGCCCCCAGTTTAGATATGACTATGAAAAAGTGGGATGCAAGACGCGTGAAGTACTATCCTTGATTGCAGTTCAATAACAAGCCATGGTTTTGGACTGATGGATGAGTGAATGTAGTGAATGTGATTGCAACAAATCTAAAAGATAATGGAGACATAGTCGTTACGAGTGGCACCTGTTTGCCAGGTTTTCACCATCGCAATTCCAAGGTGCCACCGGAGTGGTTGTTCACCGTTTGGATGCATGATTTTTCTTTACTATTTTGAGGTTTTTGTATTTTCTTTAAGACATTTATCTGAATGTTTTTGGTGTTTTTCTAGTATGTATGGGAGTCTGATGCTTTGTGCATCTTATGTATAAAACCTTTTGAGGTGCATGATGTTGATTGGATCTGCTAGCGGTTCTCCTTCTGAAGTAACCAATTGATATGTCCCGGACCCAAATACAGCAGTGATAACATATGGACCTAGCCAATTTGATTCAAACTTTCCTTGATGTTCTCTGTTTGGTTGGTTACAAGGATTTTCCCTAAGAACAAGATCACCTACCTCAAATGTACGAGGTCTAACTCGATGATTATAGCTTCTGCTCATGCGCTATTGATAGGCTTTGAGGTGATTGTATGCAGCTTGTCATTTCTCATCAAGTAGCTCTAAATCTTGGAGACGTGAGACTCTATATGCTTCATCATCTATGAGATTATGCAAGGAAACTTGTAGACATGGTATCTCAACCTCAATAGGAAGGATAGCTTCTGCACCATAGACCAGTGGGTAGGGAGTTCTTCCTATAGGGGTTCGAATGCTAGATCGGTATGCCCATAGTGCTGGATTCAATTGAACATGCCAATCATGGCCAGCATCATTGACTATCTTCTTGAGGATTCTCAATATGTTTTTGTTTGACACTTCGGCCTGACCATTGCCTTGTGGGTAATGGGGAGTGGAAAAGAGGTGTTGGATGTGAAACTTCTCACAGAGCTCACAAACATCTTGATTTTTGAATGGAAGCCCGTTATCTGTGATGATGGACATGGGTACACCATACCGACAGATGATGTAATTAAGGATGAATGAGACGATCTTCTTGCCAGTGACTTGGGTAAGTGGAATAGCTTCGATCCACTTTGTGAAGTACTCGGTGGCAGTAGTAATGAATTTGTGGCCGTTGGATGAAGATGGATGGATTTTACCCACAAGGTCAAGGCCCCATTGACAAAAAGGCCATGGTGTTGTGATCGGTTGCAATTCCTATGCTGGTGCATGTATCAGGTCTCCATGAACTTGGCATTTCTTGCACTTTCTGACAAAGTAGTAGGAGTCTTTTTCCATAGATGGCCAATAGTATCCAGCGCGTATGATCTTCTTGGCTAGTGAAGGACCACTTGCATGAGTTCCACAAATTCCTTCATGTACCTCTTCCAAGGCCTTTGTTATCTCATTCGGTTCCAGACATAGAAGGAAAGTACCATCAAGACTATGTCGGTATAGGATTTCAGCAATAATGGTATATCAAGCGGATTAGCAAATGAAGGTTTTATGTTGGTTATTCGATTGGTTAGGAGGAAGTGTGTGATTGCGAAGGTAGGTGTAGAACTCACCATACCATGGGGATTTAGAACTGACAAGGTGACATATCATCTCAGATTCGGGGATATCATAAGCGAGAATCCAAAGTTGTTCTACCAAGAACTCGTAGCATGTTGAATCATGTGGAAGATCTAGGAGAGATGCGATGGTAGCCATAGCGTTAGCAGCTTGATTCTGATCTCTAGGTACCTGCTCAAAGGTGATAGTAGTGAATGATTTTTTTAATTTGTCCACCATTTGTTTGTATGGCATGAGTTTGTCATCCTTGGTCTGATATTCATCTGTTGCTTGTCGAATGACCAGTTGGGAGTCGCCATATACTTGTAGTTCTTGTAACTTCCATTGTATGGCTAGCCTGAGTCCTGTGATCAAGGCCTCATATTCAACTATGTTGTTTGTGCATGGAAATGTGAGCCTATAAGACTTTGGGATGTTGTCACCTTAAGGTGTGATAAACAAAATGCTTACCCCCGAGCCATGCCTAGTGTATGAACCATCAAAGTATAGTTTCCATGATTGTGTTGTTGTGATCATGAATATCTCTTCATCTGGAAAATTGGAAATGAGAGGATGATCACCTATGAGGGGAGCATCGGCCAACTGATTTGCAATAACTTGACCCTTAATAGCCTTACGGTCCACATACTCGATGTCAAATTCACTTAGAATCATCACCCATTTGGACAAATGGCCTATCAAAGCGGCTTTGTTGAGTAAGTACTTTAGTGGATCAATCTTTACAATGAGTTGTACTTTATGTGTCAACAAATAGTGCCTCAGTTTAGTGGCTGCCAAGATTACTACTAGGCAAGCTCGCTCAATAGGTGTGTAAGTGAGTTCATAGCCAACCAGTGTGTGAGAGATGTAGTAAACAGCACACTCTTTCCCTTCTGCATTGTGTTGTGTCAGTAGCACTCCTAATGTTGTATTTGTTGCTGAGATATAGAGTAGTAGAGGCTTACTCAGGTCTGGTGGGATCAGTAATGGTGTATTCATGAGATAGTCTTTAAGCATCTAGAATGCTTGCTGGAATATGGTATCCCATTGAAAGCGGGTGTTCTTTTGTAATAGATGTGTAAATGGGTGACACTTATCTGCCAGTTGTTCAATGAATCTCCTAATTGATTGTAGGTGCCCTTGTAATGTCCTTAGCTGACTGATGTTCTTTGGTGGTGGCATGTCCATGCTTGCTTTAACCTTTGCAAGATCAACCTCAATACCTTTGCTTGAGACAATGTATCCTAGAAGCTTCCCTAAGGTTACTCCAAAGACACATTTCTTTGGGTTGAGTCAAACATGATATTGTTCCAGTTTGTTAAAGATTTTCTCTAATATTTCTATATGACCTTCTCTTGTTAGTGATTTTGCCAATAATCATCAACATAATCTTCCATTATAGTATGCATCATGTCATGAAAGATGGTGGTCATTGCTCTTTGATAGGTCGTGCATGCATTCTTTAGACCAAAAGGTATTACATTCCAGTAGTATGTTCCCCATGGACATGTCAAGGTTGTCTTATGTTGATCTTCTGGTGCGATTTTTATCTGGTTGTACCCTAAAAAGCCATCCATGAGTGAAAGCATGGCATGTTATGCTGTTACGTCCACTATGATGTCAATGTTTGGTAGGGGGAAGTCATCTTTAGGACATGCCTTGTTCAGATCTCTGAAGTCAATACAGATATAGATGCCCCCATTTGGTTTGCCGACAAGCACAATATTGGATATCCAATCCGCATAATCAATTGGTTTAATAAAACCAACATCTAGGAGTTTCTTGAGTTCTGTTTTGATGAGTACTACAATCTGGGGATGCATCTTGCGAAGCTTCTTCTTGACAGGTTTGGCTCCTTCTGCTACCATGAGGTGATGCATGACTAAATCAGGATCAAGCCCAGGCATGTCTGCATATAACCATGCAAAGTTGATCTGATGCTTCTAGAAGAACTCTACAAACTTAGGTTGTTCCTCTAGAGTTAAAAGAGATACCAGATGTATGTGGTGAGGAGTTTTAGGAGTCCCCACATTGTATTATTTTGTTTCTTCGATGAGAATTGTTGATCGTTCCTGCTATGTACGAGAAGGGAGAATGTCAAACCTTTCATCCTTCGGTGCCTCAAAGAGGTTTTCACCATTGGATATGCTCTTTCTTTTTACATTTGTGGGATCAAATAGTGTCACAGTGTGGTTTTCACTGGAAGATCCATGTTTTATTGTTATATTTTTGCAGCTGAAAGGTTTGGCATCCGCCCCAAAGTATGCTACACTATTAAGTTCAATGGTGAATCCAACTTTGTGATCCTCACTTGGTATGTTATCCCGTAGTTCCAAAAAGTCAATGATCACCTCATCATTTTGGAAATGGTCAAGACATGGGGGATTAGGTTGGTTCCATTTGATGAGTTCAGGATGGATATAGGGCATTACCTCATCAATTAGGTTAAGTTCGTTAGATGTGTCAATGAGGGTTAAGACATTGTGGTGAAGGTCATTGATGGTATCTCCCTATCAAAATCAGGCGTAGGATGTAACATATGGTCTGTGGAAGAAGTTTCCAGTTCAGGAACCCAAGAGGTCTTTATCTGTGCTTCTCCGTAAACAGGAATGTCTTTGTGAGGTGGAGGTAGTGATGTGTCTTCCTCATCTAAAGTATTAAGCTAGACGGAATCAAATTCCCACTCATGTGAGTCAATCTCTGAGTCACTTTCCAATATCTGATTACTATACCATACTGGGATGTCCTTTGAGTTAAACACTGTAGGTGTGATCGATTGATGTAGCTTTGTTGATGAAATGATTGGTGTTGCAGGAAGGATTATGGGGATCAATGAATCCGATACGAAGAGTATTGGTAGTGTTGAATCTATTGCTTCTGTTAGAATTCCTAGTGTCGTAGATACTGTTGGGGATTCTGATAGTGCCAGTGGTGTTATTGATGCGGTTGTTGTGGTTGATGGGATTGTTGGTTTGATTGGTGGGATGATTGGTGGGATGATTGGTGTTGTGGATGGTTGTGCTAGGATTTTTAGCCTCAATGGGGCAATTGTTATAGCATGCGGTGCTACTGATATAATCAAAGGTGGCCTCTTTAGGTTTTTAGGCTGATATAGAGGTTTTCTGGGTTTTCCTTTGAATCTGAGTTTAGGAAGGATCTCCTTTTGAAAGCCTAAGCCTGTGTTATCTTTGGGTTTTAATTTTGGCTGTAGTGGTTCATGTCATCCTTGCTTGCAAGGCCCCAAAGCACTTTGACCATCATAACCCATTCTTTACATAATGAGAAGGCCTTTTCCATACTGATCTGAGGGAAGCTTAGCTTGTGGGATTTCCGTGGTGACTGGATCTTTATAGATCCATTCTGCTAAGTCCTCATCTCTAGTTTCTTCTTCTTGACTCTTTCCAAGGATGAAAGGTATCAAAGTGCATGCTGGCTTGATTAGTGGCATTTGAAGTAATCATTGAGGTTTACCATGAGTTCTAGGAGAAGTGAGAATTTGTCCAACACAAAAGAGTTAGCTGAGATTGTATTCCCTGGGACCTTCCTCTGCTATTTTCATCTTGAGCTTCTCTTGCTTGGGTATAGTGGTGTTTGAACTGGAAAGAGAGGTTGGACTTACGTATGATGTGGATGAGATGGCTTCTCTATTGTTGGGAATGGTAATCTCTGGTTGATGACTTATATTATGACAATATGCAAAGGGGTTTGCATTGCCCAGGATTGTGATTTCTACACCATTATGCAGGAACTTGATACACTGATGGTAGGTGTATGGAACGGCTTGCATGGCATGTATCCAAGGTCTTCCTAACAACAAATTGTATGGCAAAGGAAGGTCCAGAACTTGACAGATGATGTATTTCACCACAGGGTCCACTCGGATTGGTAGCACAACAACTCCTTTTGATGAACGCTCTGCATCATCATAGGCTTTGATTGTGATCTTCTTGTGGGGATCCACTGATTCAATTGCATATCCCAAAGCTGTGACTAATTGTAGTGTACAGATATTCAGGCCTGCTCCATTATCCATCAAGACTCGCTTGATCCTATGTTGGTTGATAAACCCTTCAATATGGAGTGAGGCATTGTGAGGATGTTGGAAGGATGAATTGTCACTTTCAGAGAAAGTGAGACAAGGTGATGATCTTAGGTTTCCAACCATAGCTTGGAACTAATCTATATTTAGGTTTGCAGGGACTGACGCCTCTTGGAGAGCTTGATCCAAGATTGTTTTATGGGATGGAGACGGGCACAATAGATCTAAGATAGATATCAGTGCGGGCGTTTTGTCTAACTGTTCCACAAGGCTATACTACTTTGGGATAGATGGGGTGCCTTGTGGAGCTTCGTTTATGGTAATCTTGTCGCAACGTGTAACAACATTGCAAGTGGAGCTAGGATTTTTTATGGTAATAGTTGCAATTTGTTCACTGGCATCATATAGGTGATTCACAGTGTAATTATATGTTGCTTGCGTATAATCGGTGGTATCTGTATTTCTCCCTTGAAGTGGAAGGACCCCTTTGATCTTGTGATGGAAGTGGATTTTTAAACATGATATAATCATTGGTTTTTATCTTTGGGTCATGTCCTTCGATTTTGATTTCACCTCGGTCAATAAGATCTTGAATAAGATCTTTCAATCTGTGACAATTGCTTGTCTTATTCCCTTTCCCTTGATGGAAATTGCAATGTTCAATATCCCTCCACCATGAAGGTTTGACTTGAGGTTCATAATTTGATGTTTTGGGTAAGGTAACCAGATTTTGAGAAACTAACTGACGTAACACTGTTTCGATGGGCTCCCCTAAGGGAGTGTATGTTCATTTTGGTTTAAAATTTTGTTGACGTTGTTTGGGTTCCTCTTGAGATGTATTGCATCCTTGATTTGAAGGAGCAACTGTGTTATTCTTGGGTGGGGGTTATTGTCCTACAAATCGAACCACAGGTTGTGCACTTTTGATAGTTCTTGCATCCACAACCCCGTCGTTGATGACACTTTTGTTTTTGTTCCAAAAGTTAGGCTTGTCACTATTGAAACATGGGCGAGGGCGATCCTTTGGCTCATTATATATCTTGATAAGCCCTTTTTTTATGAGAGCCCGCTCACATTTTAAGCCTTTGGTGATCATGTCATTGAAAGAGTCTGTGTCTTTTACGTCTAGGTGAAATTCCATTTCATCATTTAAGTTGGAAATAAATATTTCCACTAGTTCTTGTTTAGGTAACTGAAGAGAACATCTGCTAGACATTTGACACCATCATTGCAGAAAGACTGAAATAGCTCACCCGGTTTTTATTTAGTGTTACATAGATCAGCCATGGTGATATCTCTTTCAATGTTGTGTGAGTAATGTGCCAAAAACTTTTGGACGAGTTCTTCAAATGTCCTAATGCCACCTGGTAATCGAGAAAACCATGATGTGGTTGTTCCTCCCAAGCTTTGGGGGAAAATTTGCATTAGGTATGTGTCCTCGTATGCCACTTCAAGGCAAGCTGAATGGAATTCTCTAACATGGTCACAGGGATCTCCTTTTCCTCAGTACTTTTCAAACTTGGGTGTTTCAGACCCTCATGGAAAAGGTGGCATATGAAGATTCCTATCAAAGGGATAGGGAAAAATGTCATTGAGTGAAAATTGATTAGTTTTTACACCACTATGAAGTTGTTGGGTGAGATTTTAGACTTGTTGCCGCAACATGTCTATTTCTTTTGGAGGAGGAGGAGGTGGGGGATTACCTTGATGAAGGTTATATCTTATGTGATCTCGACCTCTTTCATCCTCATTATGACTTTGGCATTCTGATGCTTGTCTTAGTTGTGCAACATCAAATTCAAAGGGTAGTTTAGCCCCCTCTCAAGCAAGTCTTAAAAAGTGAGCATCGGCATTGCTCCTGAGTATTTCATCAAAAAGTCTATTAAAGAGAGGGTTGTGTTGTGCCCTTTCTATTGTTGCAGGAGTAGGAGTACTTGGATTGTCATCATTTATGTTTCCTCCAAGGGCTTCTTGGAATTCATTGATATTTTCCTCCTCTTCCTCTTCAATTTCTTGTTGTCTAGACCTGGACCTGGTATGAGCCATTTTGTTTATAAATTTTTTGTTAAAGTTTGATGAAAATGATGATGAGTTGGTGATAGAATGAAAGATTGATGTTTGGTGAAGTGTTTTGTATATGAATCTTTAGCACTAAAGGTAGGTGCCACCAAAGTTCTTTCTTGAATTGCTTGTTGTGTTTGATTGACAAAGTTTGATGTGATAAGGTTTAGAGAGATATGAGATGTGTTACAGACCTAACTACCTAGTAATGACAGGATTCACTCATAGACTAGTTTTAACCTGTGTAGAAAGATCTCTTAGGATGAGTTTATCCTAGATGTAGAGACACTCTAAAAGTGATGTGTTGTGTTTTATTCAAGCAATATCGAAAGAGAACTTAGGAAAAAAACCTCTTGATGTTTCGAGAGTTGGAATGGATGTGATGAGATGCGAATGTGGGAAAATGGATGAAATGTTAACTTCAATAGAAACTTTGTGTTACAAAAGCAACAAACTCTTCCTCTTCTTGTTCAGGGGTTGGTGGTTCTACCCTAGCTGAGCTATATGTGATACAAATGTCTGGAAAGAACGCAGGATTGATCTTGCCTCCATTATTATGATGATAACTCAAAGCTCTATATTGAGTAAAAGCTCTGTGGTTTAATGTCTCTTGATAAAATTCATTTGATTTCCCTTGAAGGTATAGATGCATGTGACATAAGAAGGTTCTATAAGAGACAAATATTTGTCTATTAAGATAAAAGAATTTCCTCCTTTTGATAAAAGCCTTTGAGATCAATGGTCTTTTCTTCAAGTTGATATGTTGATGAAGATTCTTCTTTCTCAAGATGTGAAGAATGGTCATATAGTTTTGATACTTTTTTTATTGCTCTTTGTTTTTGAATTTTTTTTTGTTGGTATTTTGAAAGTGTTTATGTTGGATGAATACTTGTTTTTGGAACTGAGTTTTGATTTTTTTCTTTCTTTGACAAGAAAACAAAGCAAGCACACAAACACAAGAATGTTGCCTCAAAAGGAACAAATAGGTGTGGGTCTAGATCAACCCAATCCTTTGAACTTTTTATGATCCTTTCCTTCAAATGTATTTTAGGTGTTTCCAAAGCCTAAAGTCAATGCAATTTGCACTGGTCTTGACTCAAAATGAAAAACACTTCAAACACACTTTATCCCTAAAGTCAAATGGCCAGTTGCGATAATTTCAGCCCACATCTTTATGTTTCTTCGACTTTGGTACTACATACCTTATGAATCCTGTCGTGGTAGGTAAGGATGTGATATACTAAGTCTTGTGTGAGCATAACAAATCGATGATCCCTATGATGGGGGAGTCACCACTTTTATCAAGCTACAAGTAGCATTTCAAAAAGCTATGTTTGTACTCAAGGAAATATGTATGGTGAGTATTTTGGGAGCAAAACCATCTATGCTCTTGCACTGAACTTCTCACAAATATCCTCAATCAATAGAATGGGTGGGCTACTACATAAAGGTGTTTAGTAATTTTTTATGTCTTTGGACATAAGTTCATTCTGCAGTGACTCACTTAAGAGCCTTGTAACTTGTGGTGGGGCCCATTTGTCCTTTCGGCAAGTTAGACTGTAGGAACAACTATAGCCAAGGCTACAGCTTTCGCTCACACCTGATTTCTATAGCGGCTCGAAGGATTTACCACACGAGGTCATTCCCAAGAGTGATGTGTCTCTTGGTAGGCCTCTCTTACAAAGATAAACTTTGAGTGTTACTAACACTTTTCTCTTGCACCTAGGACCACGAAAGCCAAGGGAGAGGATAGTGTGTGTTAGAGGTAGGACCACTCGACAAACTTTTTGCACAAGTGTGCCAAACACAAAAGACACTTGTTCTTTTTAACTTATCATTGCAATGGTGATCTATTTGCTACTTGGAGATGTTGCTCCAACAACCATGGTGTTCTTTTTAGCCAAGATAGCAAAATGAAGTGTTCATTTTATCCAAGATTGCAAGATGATTGTTCTTTTTAAACTTGAAAAATAACAAGTGGATTGTTCTTATTAGCCCATATTGTAAGATGTGAATTTTCGTTTTAGCCAAGATTGCAAGAATGATCATTTGTTTTAATCCAAGATAGCAATGTGTAATTGTTCATTTTAGTCGATATGGCAAGATGTGTTTTGTTATTTTTACCCAAGATTGTAACAAAATGACAATGTGATTGTTTCTTTTTTTACCCAAGACTATAGCAAATGACAATGTGATTGTTTCTTTTAATCGATATTGCAAGATGTGAATGTTCTCTTTAGCCAAGATTGCACAATGTAAATGACTATCCTAGGATTGATCCATTTGCACTATTAACACTAGCCATGGATGCCATGTGGAGATTCAAGATGGTTGAATATGATAAACAAATGCTATACAAGTGTAGATAGTGATGCTATGAAACAGATCTATGCTAATACCAGTATAACAACAATACTCTAATGCTTCCTTCTTTGCTTGAGGAGAAGGGTTCTATTTATAGAAGAAATGGGGAAATGAAGGGTTAATATTGAGCAATCTTAACAAGGGTTAGGATTGAAAGATATTCAATCCATGTGAGACTTTCAACCCAATCCCATGTTGACAAGTGTCACCATGAGGAGGCTTGAGAGGAGAGATAAGGAGCATTAAATGTTTGAGGGGACATGATGGTTACCCTAGGGGGTTGGGTTAGGGTTAGGTTAATGGATATTCCTTTTATCCAAGGGATAAATGGCTACCTTAGTCAAAGAAATAAATTCTTTGAAGAGACCCATGAGTCAAAAGGATGGTTAAGTTAGAGGAAAGTCTCTAACCAAAGGTAAAAGGTGAGTTAACCATAAATGGTTATGTAAGAGCCTTTAATGGTTTGGAAGACTTTAGAGGTTAACCATTTGAAGAAATAAAGCCTTTAATGGTTATTGAAGACTTTGGAGGTTTTTGAGAAGTGACTTTCTTTTATTTAGGAATGTGACAATGATTAGGATAGGATTAAGCTAATTAGAAAGAGTTAGAAGAATCTAGAAGGGATTTAGGCAGGCAAGTGGATTTTGTAGGAGAATGCAAGTGGGAGGAATTTTGAGATTTTCAATTGAAATAAAATCATTTATTTCAATTAAATGGTGTAATTTGCATTTGGATAGATATTTAAATAAATATTAATTTATTTAAATGTGAGTGTGAATTTTGGATTTTATTTAAATAAATCTTAATTTATTTACATGAGAAAAAGGAAGATGAAGCATTAAATACTTGAAGACTTTGAGGGAAACCATTAAAGGCTTGAGAAGACTCTAGAAGGAAGCCATTAAGTTTGAAGACTTTAAGGGAAACCATTAAAGGCTTAAGAAGACTCTAAAAGGAAGCCATTAAGTTTGAAGACTTTAAGGGAAACCATTAAAGGTTTCAAGTGGGTGAGGATAAATAGGATTTTAAATAAATAATTTATTTACTTACAATAGTTGTGCAACTTGCATTTGTAGGAAAATGCAAGTGGGTGGAGGATAAAGGTGATTTAAATAAATGTTAATTTATTTAAATGTGAGAGATGGGATTTTGGGAGATTTAAATAAATATTAATTTATTTAAATGTGAGAGAAGATTTAATTAAACAAATATGATTTATTTATTTAATTAATGGTCTGAATTTGGTTAAGTGAATTAAATCAAATAAATTGAATAATTTATTTAATTAATAGGAGAAGAGGACTAA
Source organism: Cryptomeria japonica (assembly GCF_030272615.1). Taxonomy (NCBI): domain Eukaryota; kingdom Viridiplantae; phylum Streptophyta; class Pinopsida; order Cupressales; family Cupressaceae; genus Cryptomeria; species Cryptomeria japonica. Next base: position 2,405,065 of record NC_081406.1, on the reverse strand, counting down.
GATGAATTAATTAAATATTAATTTAATTAATTATTGATTGATGGTTAAATAATCAAATAAATACTAAATAGTTATTTAATTAAGTGGACAGATTTATGTGACTACAATATCTACTCTAATTAATGAAGGAGCTAAGAAAATTGTCCCAGTTTACTACAATGTTTGGTACAAATAAGCCTAATTGTTCCTTCAAATCCAATTCTTCTACATCAAAGGGAAACCGTTTTTCAAATAATAGAATTTTGTGCTACTATTGTAAGAAGAAGGGACGCATTGTTATGAATTACACTCAACGTGCCAAGGATGGCAAGCTAAATACAGATAAGGCATTGACTGCAAATTATGATGAAGAGTGCCTTCATGTGGTAGCTATTGAAGACCCTCCACATGCAGATAATGAGGAGGAATGATGCAGGAGCATCCCCGGTCTCTGAGCAATCTTGCATCAACCAAAAATATTTCCTTTCAGTTTAGTTCAGTGTGCAGTTTTTTGTGTTTTTACCGATACGTACCATTAGTTGCTTGCTTTTCATTGCAGATCCTATTCTCAGTTTTGAGACTGATTCATGTGCTTAATTCCATATTTTCAGTCCATTTGGATTCTTTTTCGGCTAGTTATCGCTCCCGGTTGACTCTTTCTGGGTTCTAGGACAGTTCTTGTGCTTACCAAATAACTTTCCTTCATTACCAGAGCAGTTCTTGGCATGTGGATCTATTTGGGCTCTTGTCCTATGTTCTTGGGTGTGTGGCCGACCTTCCTACTGATCTAATCTTCTTGGTTGTTATTTTCTTGAAAGAAAGATTTCTTTCATTCTTAGGGCCAACCTAGTTGCACGTTTTATTTTCCTGCATTGGTAAATGCAATCTTTTGAGGCCAAACTGGATATGTTTCGGAGGGTATATATATGGCACTATGTAATCATTTGTAGGACAGAGGAAGCAGAAATCAAAATAAGGATTGAGATTGGTAATTAGTGATCTGGTTGATTCTAAGAATCCCAGTTGGATTGTATCTGGCTTGTAGCCTGCATGTAACCGAGTAACTACCAGATGTTCAAAGATAATTGTATGATGATAGCTAGTTGGTTGCCAGAAGTTCTAAGGCAATAACATGATATTTTTATGTAATCTTGTTGTGTTTTCTTGTTGCTTTCGTTGTGTTACTCTTGCTACATAAGTCAATTAATTCTCTTTGAGGGTTTTACCGGTTATGGTTGCATCAATTAGTATCAGAGAAATTTATGAATCGGTTAGTGGAAGAGTTGTTTGTGAATCTTGAAGCATTCCTTTGGGTGGACAGATCGCTAATTGGAGTTAGGTTGCGCATGTGTTCAATAGATCACTGAGGAGAGGCAATTGAAAAAAGTTGTCAGATCGCTAAGTTGAGGTAGTTCACTGGAGCGGAAGAGGAGATGCTACCTAGAAGGACAAACCCCCAAAGGGTAGAACAAATGATGGAGGACTTCAAGAATGAGGTGAGGAACGAAATCCAGAATGCACTGGCTAGTTTACAGAGGAACCCTGAATCTGAGGATGAGTATGAAGAATTCGGTGAAGAGCTTGAAGCGAAAGAGACTGAAGGACCAGATGATGGAAGAGAGGAAAGATTCATGAGAGTAGTGGCACAAGCGAGTAAAGTTTGTTGGCATTATGATGATGTTTTGATTGTCATTGATGGACACACACTTACTTGATGTATGAGTTATGCTCAACCAGTAGTTGTTCCAACCAGTATTATATGTCATTGAATATGTAGTCTTTATACTATTGGTATTTTGCAGAAGATGTTTACCAGTCATAGATTGACTGAAGACCCCAAGCGGTACAAGGATCTCAAGTGGAATGAAGGACTCGAGCGGTAGTCTACTTTTGATTGGAACACTGCGATCTTCCAATCTTCATTTTTGACAACCGGTAATCAGTATATTGTATTAACCGATATATATATGTGATGAGTTACCAACCGATATTATTGGTATGTGTGATGAGTTATCATCCACCGACACTTTGGTGGTGTTTTTGTGTCGTGTTACCAAATGTGTCTAGATGCACTGAACCTAGGAACTTGTAGTCTAATCTTATTGGACCGACATGAAATCAGATTCCTTTATAAGGACATCATGTCTAGGTTTTGAAAATGTGATAGAGAAGAAAGGGTTATTATGTGCGATCAGTGAAGAGAAGGTTAGGTCTATGTGAAGAGATAGAGTGTGCAGATATAGAAGACTGAAGTAACGTTGAAATGCATTAACAATGAGTTGTCAAGGATCTAATTAAGCATATTGTGCTATTATCTAGATCATTCACTTGTTGATTACTAATATCTTTGACGAGTCTGAAACCCTTAACCAGGTAGGCCTAGCAAAGCCTTTGTAAATCCTCTAACAAGGTGGTTCACAACTGTGGATCTGAAATCCTTTAACAAGGTACTCTTTAACGAGACTTATCTCGTAATAGAGATCTAGATTCCTAACAGGATCTGTTTAGGTGAAGAACATTGTATGACCTTAATCGGCCTGGTTACTATTCTGCAGATAGTTACTTGTGAGTTTCTGCTCACCGTGGTTTTTCCCATTTGGGTTTCCATGTCAAATATATTGTGTTATGGTGATTGTGCTTTTGTGGGTGAATGCTTTGTTTGCTATTTGGTTTGCACTTATCTTAACCGGTTTATTAGTGAATTTGTTGCACCGGTTATCTGCTAAATTGTTTAAAAGATTGATTATAGTATTTTTTGGTATACTAATTCACCCCCCCCTCTTAGTATTCATCAATTGGTATCAGAGTCAACATTTATATAAGTATAACCACTTGGAAGGAGATATGGGAGAATATAGTTTGAGGGAACTTACTCATTGTCTCACTCAAACTGAGAGAGCCTATGATGAACTCAAAGTCAAGTATAAAGCCTCTTTGGCCAAGAGAAGAGAGTGTGCTGAGAAAATGATGGAACTTACTAAAAATAGCTCTTCTGATGAAGCAGACATGGATGCCCTAGTTGAAGAAGTTGAAAAACTGAATGAATCTAAAGCCAACTTGAGAAGGGAGTTGAAAGGACTGACTATTAGAATATGTCAGGAGCTTGAGAATAGAAAGAACGCTGAAGATTTGGTAAAAGACAAAGATCATGAGATTTCCAAGTTGAAGCAATAAATCAGTACCCTTACCGCTCATCTCCAGGAGAGTAAAGTGGAAAATGAAGAAATACAAGGTGAACTAAACATGGCTATTTCTGAGAATGCAACCTTGATGGAATCCAATGCTTCTATTTCCAAGGAACTTACTGAGTCAAAGGAGATACTTGCCAAATTCAATTAGAGTACAGCTAAGCTAGAGCAAAATCTAGAATCGGTAAAGCCAGTAAAGAATACCACTAGACTTGGTTTCTCTAGATATGAGGAAGGTGAGACCTCTGGAACAAAAGTTGATGCATCAAAGAAACAACTGACATCCAAAGGAAAATGTAAGCAAAAATTTAAACCTGTTAGCTTTAATTGTCTCAAAGAGAGACATACTGCCAATGTGTGTAGAAGCAAGGCCTACAATAATTTTCCTTATTTTCAAAACAATGTGCCTAGATCCAATAGATTCAATGGAAACTGTTATGCATGCAAAAAGCTTGGGCATAGAGAATTTGAATGTAGGATGGTTTTGCACAACACTGGGAGATATCCTCCAAGGACTCAAAGAGTTATCCTAGAACCTTCTGTGAACCGGAATCCCAACCGGTACAATACCTATGACCATCAGTCAGACCGTTATCAAGCGGCAACTAGTTGGAGAGCAACTTGTTTGACCTGTCATGGTAGCAATCACACTACTGCAACATGCAAAAGGAAGAATGGAAATATGAACACTGGACCATGGAGAACACCTGAAATGGTATGCTATCATTGCAACAAATTGGGACACACAGCCAGAACTTGCAATCTGAGAAAGAATCCATCGGGTGATATACCGATCACTCCAGAAGAGAAGATTGATGTTGAAACCATTCGAGTGGATATGAATAAAACTTGGAAAAATAAATCAAAAGAAGAATCACAGGATGAACCTGTTTCTGCACCTAGTGTGGAAGTCTCTGAACTGGAAAACTAAGCTTCAGAAAAGCTTATGGGGAACATATCGGTGAAATGTTTCGAACCCCCAGTTTATATCGATAAAGGACCTTTATCGGTATTTTTTACCTGTCAATCGACAGAAGATCTGAAGCGATAAAAAGCAAAATTAGGGTTTGTACCCTACAGTGATACATTTATTATGGTAGGTGAGAGTTTGTTTAAAAGGGATTTTCATCGTCACTTTTACTTATCTATTTTTGAAAGAAGAATTTTCAAGAGCAACACAACCAAAGTGATTTATTTAGTAGTTGAAGAAATCTTGCAATCATTTTCAAGCAATCAGTGAAGAACACTAAGCGGTGAACTAGCAACCGAAGTGGTGTATTGTGCATGATATCAGCAAAACCTAAATTTCAGATTGTGAAGGTATTTTTTGAAATTCATTCTTATCATTTGGTTGTGGCTTCTGCATCTCACTCTAGTTCTAGCCCATAGATACATCTGAATTTCTTCAAAAGAAAATGAAATACAATGCCCTATCTCAAATTCCCGTCAAATTTATTATCGAGGGAGATATTTTAGGGTATATAGACTGTAATTTGGAAGACCTAGGATCCCTAGTAATTCACTCCCAGCTAAGTTTGTTCTATGGAGACGACAAGAAGATTAAACTAGAGTATAGCATCCTTGAGAAGATGAAACTGCACAATGTGGTATATTTTCTGGAAGAATTCTCAGAAGAACATATTCACATGATCCTCAGCATAGTGCATGGTGACAAGATGTACCTTGAGCAGACCCATGACATCACACCACAAGCGATTCATGTCATCACCAAATTCTGCAATGTTGGAGAAGTATCAGTTCTATAGAAGGTCACCAAAACTAAAATGACAGAGCTCACCAGTTCTATGAGTGACCAATGGGCAATGACCGTCAACACCATCAATAATGAGTTGGTGAAATATGCTTGCATGGTGATTGGTTACAAGATATTTTATGCCAGCAAAATGAATTATGTCCCTACTGCTAGGGTAAATGATGCTTACAGGATGATTAAGGAAGATAATAAATATGACCTATGTACCTGTTTATAGAAGCAATTTTTGGTGAATCTGAAATCCATTAAACAGGACAAAACTTTGAGGTTCAAGTTTGGCCAACTTCTGGTCAGTCTATTCTTCTATTTTCAAGGTTATTTCCCTGGAGTGGGTGATGTTCAATGGTCTACTGACCTATCGGTTTCCAGAAAGATTAAGGAGAGTCTACAAGCAGTCGGAACTACATATCCTGAGGTTCTAAATAAGTATTTTGATGAATTCAGACTAAAGATGAACCAGAGAATAAGGATATCTGGTGATTTAGTGAAGAAGTATGAAGATGACATCTACTTCACAATAAGGACAAATCACTGCATAATGGAAGTGGTGGAACCTAGAAAGGAAGTAATTGACCCTATGGGGTATGAAGTGGTGAATGAAATATTGATCGGGTATGCCTTTACCCTACTTGCCTCACCATTGGATGCAAAGAAGAAAAGAATCGGTACCTACTTGGAGAGGGTCACACCAATTGAGGAACTGAAGCAGAAAAAGAGCAAAGCAATGCCATCAGTATCAGCACCGGTTCCATGTACCAGTCTAAGAGTGACCAAGTGGTCACCAGCCAAAAAGAAATCTGAGATTACTTCGGAAAAAGTATTTGAGAGGAAGCGGAAATGTAGAACTCACTCACCAGAGTCAGAAGACATTGAATCAGAGATTCAAATAAAGAAGACAAGGCAATCAAGAAAAAAGTTGAAGTCTACCGGTAATGTACCAGCAACTTCTGCACCAGTAAATATAGATATTACTTCTTATAAACCAATGACACATTATCAGAGGACAATAAAGAACATTAGGAGGAAAGTTCTTGATGATTTAAAGGAATATTTTGATGACTTTAATGATAGTGAGAAAGAGGATGGAGAACAGAAGGTCATTAAATATTTATGTGTTAATGATCGGTCACCTTTTGAGATTAAAACTATTACTCCAAATTCTTTGTATGATTCTTTGGATAACAAATGACGCATTGCCATTGAAAGAGAACAAGAGATCAGGGAGAAAAATTTTGCACAGTACTTTCCTGATGCTTCAAATTCTAAGTTGTTTGAAATTGTTGATAAGTAAAAAGGAATTTTCTTTATGAGAAGAAGGCGACTCAGGTTACTAGAAGGTAAAACCTCTGAAGTAGAAAAAGATACACATATATAGGTCAAAGCTGATGTCAAAATGCACCGAGTATCTGAAGCCGCTAGGTAGGCTGATCAAGCACCTGACCTATCCTCAAACAAACCGGATGAGGTATTTGACAATCAAGGAGAAAGAGTGACAAAAAAAATGACCTTATTGATGTTGATGCATTAGATAATGAGGATGTCACTCCAGACAAAGAAAAAGCTGAGAAAGAGAAATAAACCAAAGAGAAAGTGGAGAAAGAACAAGAAGAAAAAGCAAGGCAAGAAGAAGAGAAGAGGAAAGAAGAAGAGAAGAGGAAACAAGAAAAAAAGAGGAAACAAGAAGAAGAGAAGAGGAAAGAAGAAGATAAGATGAAACAAGAAGAAGATAAGAGGAAAGAAGAAGATAAGGGAAAAGAAGAAGAAAAGAGGAAGGAAGATGAAAGGAAGGAGGAAGAGAAGAAAAAGCAGGAAAAGGATGAGAAGAAGAAAGAAGTGGAGAAGAAACAAGAAGAGGAGAAGAAGAAAGAGTCAGAGAAAAAGAAAGAAGAAGAAAAGAAAAGAGTGGAAAAGGAGAAAGAAGCAAAGAAGAGAAAACAAGCGGAGATCAAGGCCAAAGAAGGAGGGCAAGCTCCTAAGGCAACCGGTGATCAAACCAAGCAGGTTGATTCCACCAATCCCATTGATCTAACTCTTGCATGTCTGACTCAATCAGCAGATGAGTCTGAGCTACTCTGAAGCATTAAACTTGCACAAGAGAGACTGGAAGAATTACAAAAGGAGAAAGAATAGGATGTCATACAATTTGTTGTTGACACCCTTACTAGTCTAATTCCTGGTACTAACCTCCCCAGTACCGGCTCCTCTCTATCCAAGCTCAAATTTATTTGTACCATAGTGGAGGACCAGGTACAATGCTTGGAGGATGTTGCTCAAGCAACTGCAAGTAAGAACCATGAAAAGGCACTTAATATTGCCTTAGTCAAGCAAATGAATGAACTCAGGACACAACTACTGAAGAACAAGGATAATATCAGTGTTGCTATGGGTGACGGTAAATAACTTCTGAGTAAAATCTACCAACCCCATCTGTTTTGTGAAGATGTACTCAAACATAAAGCTCAACTCCAATCGGAGTTACAGGAATACATCAGTAACTTCAAGATGCCCTATGATTTATTCACTGTCTATGGACAAACTATTCATCATTTTCAACATCAGACTAACAAGATGGACTTAGAAATCAACAACCGGACTCAAGATCTACAGGAGCTTCAACTGCTCCTATTGCCTAAACTGCGGATTCTTCTGAGATGTTTTCTCAACTTGGAAGCAGTCAAAGTAACTCAAGAGATGAGTACCATCGATGCAATGGAAGAACTGGCATTCTAGATGAAGACTGAAAGTGAGATTGCTACCTCACTACTTGAGTCATGGACATTGGACATGAAGATTTTTGTGCAGAACTTTAAATCTGTTTTTGAGAAATTTCATTCCTTATTGTCATGAACATCTACACTGTTTTATTTTATAAAAAGGATAGTTTGCATTACTTTGTCATTGTTGGCAAAGGGGGAGTAGTGTATATTAAAATTTTGGTGAATGTTTATGCACTTACTTGTAATTTTTGCAAAGTGGGTAGTGTATATGCTTAAGGGGGGTAATTTTGATTATGGCATTTTTTTTGTAAAACACTTAGATGTCAAAATTTTCCTAAGTGTTGCCATCAATGCCAAAGGGGGAGATGGTTGGCATTGTGATGATGTTTTGATTATCATTGATGGACACACACTTACTTGATGTATGAGTTATGCTCAACCGGTAGTTGTTCCAACCGGTATTATATGTCATTGAATATGTAGTCTTTAGACTATCGGTATTTTGCAGAAGATGTTTACCGGTCACACATTGACTGAAGACCCCAAGCGGTACAAGGATATCAAGCAGAACAAAGGACCCGAGTGGTAGTCTATTTTTGATCGGAACACTATGATCTTCCAGTCTTCATTTTTGACAACCGGTAATCGGTATATTGTATTAACCGATATATATCTGTGATGAGTTACCAACTGGTATTATTGTAATGTGTGATGAGTTATCATCCACTGACACTTTGGCAGTGTTTTTATGTCGTGTTACCAAAAGTGTCTAGATGCACTGAACCTAGGAACTTGTAGTCTAATCTTATTGGACCGACATGAAATCAGATTCCTTTATAAGGACATCATGTCTAGGTTTTGAAAATGTGATAGAGAAGAAAGGGTTATGATGTGCGATCAGTGAAGAGAAGGTCAGGTCTATGTGAAGAGATAGAGTGTGCAGATATAAAAGACTAAAGTAATGCTGAAATGCATTAACAATGAGTTGTCAAGGATCTAATTAAGCATATTGTACTATTATCTAGATCATTCACTTGTTGATTACTAATATCTTCGACAAGTCTGAAACCCTTAACCGAGTAGGCCCAGCAAAGCCTTTGTAAATCCTCTAACAAGGTGGTTCACAACTGTGGATCTGAAATCCTTTAACAAGGTAGTCTTTAACAGGACTTATCTCCTAGCAGAGATCTAGATTCCTAACAGGATCTATTCTGGTCAAGAACATTGTATGACCTTAACCGGTCTGACCTTAACCGGTCTGGTTACTATTCTACAGATAGTTACTTGTGAGTTTTTGCTCACCGTGGTTTTTCCCATTTGGGTTTCCACATCAAATATCTTGTGTTATGGTGATTGAGCTTTTGTGGGTGAATGCTTTGTTTGCTAGTTGGTTTGCATTTATCTTAACCAGTTTAATAGCGAATCTATTGCACCAGTTATCTGCTAAATTGTTTAAAAGATTGATTACAGTATTTTTTTGTATACTAATTCACCCCCCTCCCCTCTTAGTATTCAAAAAAGTTCATAAAGTGGAAGTTTCAAACTTTTCCGAAACACTGAACCCGAAGGATCTAATTGATTGGATTAGAGAGTTGGAGGATTACTTTGAGTTTGAGGATGTCAAGGACCCACAAAGAGTTTAATTGGCATAGACTAAGTTAAAAGGGCATGTTGCCTTATGGTGGAAGGAATTGCATAAAGACAAAGTGGAGAATGGTGAAATCAAGATCACCCAGTGGAGACAGATGGTTGCAAGATTGAAGGCCAAGTTCATACTGGGAGACTATGAGTTGGAATTGTTCAAGAAGTTACAAAACCTGAAACAAAGAAACATGACTGTGAAAGAGTACACTGAGGAATCCTACAAGGTGATGATTAGATTTGGACATAGAGAGATGGATAGAGAAAAGGTGGCGAGGTAAATAAATGGACTTGCATTTAACATTCAAGATGAGATGAGTATGTTGGGGGTTTCTACAACTGATGAAGCTTACCAGTATGCTTTTAAGGTTGAGGAGAAGGTGAGAAGAAGATAGTCGAATAACCCTAGAGGGAAGGATAGATTCAAAGGATAGATGAGTACAGAGAAGTAGAATTTTGAGGAAGAATCAAAACCTGAGTGGACTAAAGAACCAAAACAAAAAACATAGAGGAAAGGAAGTGGCAGTACTAGTAGAGAATTTCCTGGCAAATGTTTCAAGTGTAGAGAAACCAAACATAGATTTTATGAATGTAAGCAGGGAATGACAAGAAGTTGTGTGGTTAATGAGAAACTGAAAGGTGAAGTTATCAGAAATGACTATACACTGGAGCAAGGAGAATCCCTTATATTCAGAAGAGTCATGATGGAGTAGAGCAGTGAGGATACCAGATGTACTTAGAGAAAGAGTATTTTTTGGATTGTGTGCAAATCAAGTGGTAAATGTTGCAAGGTTATTGTGGATAGTGGAAGTACTGATAATTTGGTATCTGAAGAGATGGTAGTGAAGCTTGAGTTGAAGAGGCTTGAGCATCCTTGTCCTTACAAGGTAAGTTGGTTACAAGATGATCAAAAGATAGAAGTAAAGGAACAGTGTTTGGTGAATTTCAATAATGGGCCTTTTAGGGATGAGATCTTGTGTGATGTTGTATCTATGAGTGCTTGTCATGTCTTGTTGGGAAGACCTTGGCAATTTGATAGAGGAGCTATTTATGACTGTAGAAGAAACCTAGTCACTATTGAGAAAGGTGGGTAGAAGTTCACATTGACTTCTTTGAAGGAGAAAGAGAAGGAGGTGAAAAATCTAATTCTTGAGAAAAGTTGTAGTATTGAGAAACTGGTTGCAGAGGTTATATCGGCATATGACATGAGTCTACAAAAGGACCTGATAAATAAGCTTGACGAACAGATAGAATCGGATGACAGAGAGATTATGGTGACAAATCGGATGAATTCTTGTGGTAGATCTAAAGTAAAGGAAGAGAAACAAAGAGAGTCAGGGGTTAGAGAAGCCGGTTGAGATCTCGGAGGAGCTAAAGAAGAGTTTTGCAGATAAGGAAGATGTTTGGATCAGAAATGAGCATGGGGTCTTTCTCCTCAATCCTTTTAGATGTTCATGAGTTGCCTCTCATGGAACATCATTTTCTACCTGGGATGTCTGATGCAAGAGCATCCCCAGTCTCTGAACAATCTTGCATTAACCAAAACTATTTCCTTTCAGTTTAGTTCTTGTTCAGTTCAGTGTGCATTTTTCTATGTTATTACCGCTAGTTGCTTGCTTTTCATTGTAGATCCTATTCTTGGTTTCCAAGCTAGCTCATGTGCTTAATTCCATATTTTCAGTCCATTTGGATTATTTTCTGGCTATTTATAGCTCTTGGTTGACTTTTTCTGGGTTTCGGGACAATTCTTGTGCTTACCGACTAACTTTCCTTCATTACCGGAGTGGTTCTTGGTGTGTGGATCTATTTGGGGTCTTGTCCAATGTTCTTGGGCATGTGGACGACCTTCCCACAGATCTGATCTTAGGGTCGACCTATTTGCACATTTCATTTTCCTACATTGGTAAATGTAATCTTTTGAGGCCGATCCGGATACGTTTCGGAGGGTATATATATAGCACTATGTAATTATTTGTAGGACAGAGGAAGTAGAAATTAGAATAAGGATTTACATTGGTATTTAGTGATCCGGTTGATTTTGAGAATTCTGGTTGGATTGTATCTACCTTGTAGCCTGCTTGTAAGCGGTTAACTACCGGATGATCTCAGATGATTGTATGATGATAGTCGGTTGGTTGCCAAAAGTTCTAAGGCAATAACATGATATGTTTTAGTAATCTTGCTATGTTTTCTTGTTGCTTCCATCGTGTTACTCTTGTTGCATAATGCAGTTAATTCTCTTTGAGGGTTTTACCGGTTATGGATGCATCAAGGAATATGTTCTCGAAATAAAACTCACTGGACGTTGGAGGCACAAGAGGCTGGAGGAAATTTAGTGACCTCTTTCAGTCACTAGCAACGGGGTTGTGGAACTGAATTAGTGGAAGAGTGCCAAAATGACTAAAGCCAAGATCGATTTCTAGGTGGCAGCGACAACTATCTCATATCATTTGTGATTAGAGTGGAAATGATGTCAAATGGTAGTTGCATACGCGACAACAAAGACTTGGTTCTCAAGCTTTGTAAGTTGTGGAAGGATGTGTTTGTCCCCATTCACAAGATGATGTAAGTGGTTGGATGTGTTTGTCCCCAAACACTATTCTTGGTTGTTTGGGAATGGATGTGTTTGTACCCATTCACAAGATTACTGGATGTATTTCTCCCCAATCATAATAATTGTGAGCAGATGTGTGTGTCCTTATTCATGACTAATGTTGTATAGATGTGTTTGTCCCTATCCAAATTTGATGTAATACCTAAGTGGGTAGATGTGTTAGTCCCTATCCTTAGATCCATGGGTAGATGTGTTTGTCCCTATCCTTGGATGAAAGTACAAAACATAGTAAGGCTAGTTTCACTATTGCTTCTCATGAGTAGATGTGTTTGTCCCTACTCTTATCTTATAGTGTTTGGTGAGCTACTATGTGTGGTCATCAAATATTTTGATGTACTCTCACCCCATGTTCACACTAAGAGGGGGTGTTGGGAATTAGTGTTAACATAGGTGTTAATTAGTTTTATAAAATAAGTATTATAATATTAAGTTGTTGAAAAACAACTTAATATTACTAATAGTCACATAATAAGTTGATAGGTTTGTTGAGTATTGGGAATATCAAAGCATTCACATAGGTTATCTATATTATAGGAAATTGAACTATATATATTGTAGTGTCAAAAAATACATACCCCTTTGTAATTCGACCTACATATTTTGTAACCATTTTGGTGTCCATTCCCCTAGAACCTAAGTAGGCTCATTTCATCCCTTGCATCAACCTTTTCCCTCTTAGTATTCTCAAGACACCTTTCAGCAGCCATCCTTCGTCTTATGTTTCATGTTAGTCGCATGTCTCCCTTGTCTCCTATCATTTTTGAGTGTGATTCATTGGGACACTAGCATGCCGCATGGACTTCCATGCATCGCGCATTAGTACCGTGACATCTCAATGTTCAAATGTTAGTTCTGAGCACACCTTTCCAATTGTCACTTGCGCATGTCAGTAGAAACAGCTCAGAATCTTCTAAACAACTCGCGACCCTCTCTTTCCCTCCTCTTCTCTCATTTAAATCTATCCTCTCTCTTCATTCAATCTCTCTAGTTCCTCCACACAATCTCTCTTATTCTTTGGGCTCTCACAGCTTTCTCTGACTCTCTCTTGCTTGCTACAATAGTCTTTATTTTGCTACAACAATCTCAAACTCTCACATTATTCTTTGGCAACTCTCTTGGCTTTCTCAAGCCTCTTTGGTAATATCTATCTATTTATCCTATCTTTGAGAATCTTGGGATTTATCACATCCCCTATCTATTTTATTATTTTATCATTCTAGAATTTATCTTTTATTCTATCAATCTATTTGGGTTGTCCGTGGAGGTGGAAACACCAAAACAGGGGTCTGACTAAGGAAGACTCCAAAACACAACCCCCAACATTTTCCTTCTTGCTTGTATGCAGGTTTATAATCATAGGAAGAAGATCATTTAGCTGGAGGCTTCATATCTTGGATCAATTGTGAGCTTCCTTCTTTTTCCTCTTCTAAAGTCATTCTAATATTTCTCATTTTGCGTTATTAGTCTATCTTGTCATTTTTCTACGTTCATTTAATATTATAATTATATAGGCAACCCCCATCCGATTTCTATGTTATGTCTGTACTAGACGACAGCGCGTTGCGTTGTTGTCCCAGATCCACCTAGTCGTCCCGAGGATAGAGACTCAACAGAGTCATCTGGGAATCTCGTCTGCAATTTATTAGCTTAGCTTTTCACATTTATCCCATTCTCACCTTGGCGTCAGTTTGAGTGAGGTAGCGGTGGATCAATTTTGTCCTTTGAGATTCATCATCTTAGAGGTGACAAATCCCCTCCTATATATATATATATATATATATATATATATATATATATACACGCATACATATACATGATCGCAATATGCAAAGTTTGATGACATGGTATGATTGTATGTTGTCATTGATGTCAGTATGTTGAAGTATGAACCGGTATATTGAAGGTAAGCAAATTGGCAAGTGAACCAATATGATGGTATGAACCGGTATATGCAACAAGTGAACCAGTATGTTGGAGTGTGAACCGGTATATGCAAAGTTTGTATCGGGGTGTCATTTGATATGACTACCAGTTGGTAGTCTTAGCTTCAGGGTTTCCAGTTGATGCATTCCAAGTCTGTTTGATTCGACCGACGACATCTTGTGATGAGTTAGCATTGAAATGAAGATTATATCATGTTGCCACATCAGCCTTGTGCACGTGAAGAATATCCTTGAGGATCTTGCATGAAGAAGATTGATTCTATCTACCTCGGGAATGTGCAAAATCTTAGTAAACGGTGGAGAGCGTGTGATGGATTATCAGCTTCCAGAAATGGTGAAGAACAAATGATGGAGAACATCTTGAGATTTGTTCAAGATTGTTTTACTCTATGTAATGTGTTTAAACGGCCAGGATTGGACCGACTGTATTGTTAACCTTGATGCTTAGGGTTTAGGTTTTGACCACCGACCTAATTGTTGTCTATAAGGTCGATGATGATTTTCATTTGAAGTTGTTGGCAAATGAATGTATGTGAGGTGATTATTGCCAGACCAAAGGAGTAAGCAGAGATTTGCAGAGAGTGATTGCAGATGTAAAGGAACTAAAGCGGATCTGCCTTGGCATTAAGTGTTGTTATCATATCAGTGTATTACTTGTTGACTTCTAACCATTTCAGCAGTTGGAAAATCCCTTTACCGGTTAGCTTTAATAGGATTTTTGTAATCCTTTAACAGGGTGACTCAAAATTATTGAGTTCTTCAAATCCTCTGACAAGGTAACCTTTAATAGGTTTTTAACCTCTAACTGGGTATTTAGCCATCCCTTAACTGGGTGATCCCTAGCAGGATTGGTTCCTACCAGAACTTGTTGTAAAGTCCTTAACCGGACTAGGCTCCTAACAGAGCGGACATCAGAAGAGTTCAAGAACAACTTGTGGGTATTCATCCCCACTGTGGTTTTTCTCTGTTGGGTTTCCACGTGAAAAATTAGTGTGTTATGTGTGATGCTTTTTCATGTGATGTTTTAGTATTTTTTGTTAAGTGGTAATGATCTTGTGGTCATTGTATTTCTGATGTATTACTTGCTTAAGCATATGGGTGAAGTTGAGATGAGATATTAGGTTTTGATAAGATCTAGATGTTACCAGTTTATGTCTCTTATAGTCATATTGTGTTTTACCAGTAGTGCCTTGATTTAGATTGGTAATACTATTTACCAGTTAGTGTAGTCTTAGCAGTTTAAGTTGTTTAAGAAGTTTTTGTCTATACTGATTCACCCCCCCCACCCTCTCAGTATCTGTTGGGTATTTATTATTCATCATTAATCATCAATTGGTATCAGAGCATCCTCCGGGTCCTTTGTGTTATAAGCTTAACCGCTTGAGGAAAAGATCCTTTTCTAATGAGGAAGAGAGAAGTTCCTAAGTTCAATAGAGATAACTTTAAGATGTGGAAGGACAAAATGAAGATCTACATTAAAAGCATGGGTGCTCAACACTGGAACTATGTTGAGAATACTTATGTTGTCCCTACTGGTACTCTCACTGATGATCAAAGAAGAGAAATTCAGAAGAATAAGCAAGTCATGGAATCTCTTATCAGTAGTCTATCTGATATTGAGTTTATAGATGTTCAAGACAAAGACAATCCCAAAGATGTATGGGATACTCTAGAGTCTATCTATGGCGGTGATGAGAATGTGAAGCAAGCTAAGGAAGAAAGCCTTAGGGGAAATTTGAAGATATGCAAATGGTTGAAGGAGAGACCATTCAACAATATGGGATAAGGATTAAAATTGTTGTTGGAGACATCAAGAGTGCAGGAGGGACATGGATGATTCCACCATTGTTAGCAAAGTTTTGAGATCCTTATTATCGGTCTATGCAATAAGGGTTGCCACTATTCAGGAGTTGAGATCTATTGACAAGACAAAGGTATCCCTTGACTCCATCATTGCTAAGTTGGCCACATATGAGCTAAGCAGTTATGATGGCAGTGTTTAGAAGACTGAATCAACCTTTAGAGCTTCTGCTGCACTATCCAGAAAGGGAAAAGAGGTTGATACTAGTTGTGAACCCAAACAAAGAAGGGATATGGATGATGAGGAGATCTTGATGGAGTTTGAATGTCTTCTTGCCAAGAGAATTCCTAAGCGAACTGGAAAATACAAAGGTAAGCTCCCTTTGAAATGTTTTTCTTGCAATAGGATAGGACACATTGTTGTCAACTGTCCCAACAGTGATAATAAGGACAAATCGAAGAAGTTTAAAAAGTTCAAAGGAGGATATAGGAGAAATTGTCTTGTTGCAGTTGATGAAGGTGTCACTGATGATGAATCAGAAGATGAAGAAAGCGAAGACATAGTGTTTGTAGTCGTTAAGGAAGATGTGTTAGACAAGAAGGCTCTTGTCTCCCGCTTTGATAATTCTAATGAGTAGATTATTGATAGTGGATGTTCTCACCATATGACTAGTCACCGGAAAAAGTTTCTATCACTAGAAGAGTACGATGGAGGTGTAGTTCGATTTGGTAATGATGCACCATGTATTGTAAAAGGCAAAGGGTCCATCTCTCTAAATGGAAAAAGTAGTGTTGATAATGTGTATTGGGTAGAAGGTCTCAGGCATAACCTTTTGAGTGTTGCTCAGTTGAATGATAAAGGACTCACTCTGGAATTCAAAGATGGAGTGTGAAAAATAAAAGGAAAGAGTGGTGAACTGATGGCCATCGGTATGCAAACCAAAGGTAAATTATTTCAGTTAAATACAAATATCAGTCAATGTCTAATGGCTAAGTTTGATGACAATTGGATATGGCATAGGAGACTCTGCCATGTAAATTTTGATAATATTGTGAAGGCCAGTAAGATCAAGGTAGTTAGAGGATTGCTTGTGCTGAACAAACTAGAAAATCCTTTGTGCAGAGAATGTCAATTGGGGAAAATGTCTTCCTCAACCTTCAAAGGTAAATCTTTCACAACAAATAATTTACTTGATCTCATGCATACTGATTTGTGTGGTCCTATGAAAACTAGGAGTGTTCAGGGAGATAGGCACTTTATGATTCTTACTGATGATTGCTCAATAATGATGTGGGTCACATTCTTGAAAGACAAGTCTAAAGCTTTTGGAAAGTTTAAAGCCTTCAGAGCACTAGTTGAAAAGGAAAGCGGTAAGAGGATTAAATGCCTTAGAACCGACAAAGGAGGTGAGTTCACTTCTGGTGAATTCAATAGGTACTGTGAAGAGAATGACATCAAGAGGCAATTGTCTGCCCCCTGGACTCCACAACAGAATGGCCTAGCAGAAAGGAACAACTGGACTATAGTTGAAGCTACTAGAATGATGCTGATTCAAGGGAAGGTTGCTCACACTTTTTGGAGAGAAGCGGTGAGCACTACAGTCTACACTATGAACTGGGTACTCATCAAGAAAGGTAAGGATAAAACTCCTTATGAGTATTGGACCGGTAAGACTCTAGCAATAAGCTACTTTAGAGTGTTTGGTAGAAAGTGTTATATCAAGAGAAGTGAATACTAGAGCAAGTTTGATGCAAAATGTGATGAGGGAATTTTCCTAGGGTATTCCACCAAGAGAAAAGCTCTCAAGTGTTTTAACAATAGCAGTCAAAAAATTGTTGAAAGTGTTAGGCCCAATATGGAAAGCTAATGTACTGAGAGGGGAGGGGTGAGTCAGTATTTCAAAAAATTTCTTCAACAATAACTTTACTGTTAAGCATAAACTGAATAGTACAGTAACATAATATAATGCTAAAACAAATGAATAACAATCATACATGATTCACTCCATAACTCAAATATTTTGGTTACGCAGAAACTCTTGGTTAGAGAGAAAAACTGCGGTGGGGATGGCACCCACAACTTCACTATTGCAATAATAAAGGTTTCTCGGTTATAGCTACATGTTTAGCTATTTCTGATAGCTTACCTTGTTAGGAGTATCAAGATCTATTAGATCTACCTTGCTAAAGGATTTTACAACACTTATTCTAAAATGTTGTACCTGGTTAGAGGCTTTACAATTTATAGACTTAGTTAGAGTCTTTTACCCTGTTAAAGGTTTCTCTTACAACTTCAAAATATTGCAATAAATCATTACAAATATCTGCAACTTTACATCTGAAATGTTATAGCAGATTCTATGTGCTCAAAATGATATTACCTTGCTTATAGCATACCTTGGTAATCCATATATTAACTCGGTAAACCCTTCTGTTTACTCTGTTCCTTGACTGTTCTCTGAAATCCTTCTCGGTGACCTCTGTGTTTCTCTGTCAACTGTAATAGTCATAACATTCTATGATATCTCATGCTTTTCTTTTTTCATATATGTCTTACTTCACACACACATGCACATATATACTTGCACATATATCTAATCCTGAATTCATGTTGTATAAATAGATCTCTTATATCGGTGATCTGATTATTGCTTCGATCTTAAAAACATGATTTATCAAATGAATAACCATGCAAAATATTTCATTGGTTAGATGACCTCAAAATCATACACAATCTTTAAGTGCAATTTTCAATGTGATAATGGTTACTTGTTCCTCGATCTTTGTAACACGTTTCCCATATATGTCCAGGTTCAGTGAATCTGGTAACACATTTCACTCGGTGTGTGTTCACTCGATATATCATTCTTGCTGCTCGGTAGACAGCTCGGTGTATACTAGGCTCTGTGAATACTTTCTTCTATAACCAACTTCACTGTGCATACCAACTGTTCTGTGCTTACCGACTGTAAGATTCGGTAGAAGTAACCGACTAGAATATATAGAATAACTTTGAACATAAGACTAATGGCAATCTTAGTAAGTAGTAACAATCTCCCCTTTTGACACTAGTTGAGATGTTTGACAAAAACTACTTTCAAAGTTATAACTCAAAAATCTATATACTTGCAAAATTTGACTAAATTGTCAATATATACATTTGTCAATGAAATAGTATACTTAGATATACTCCCCTTATCAATATACTATTCATAACTATGATTTTGCATGCTCGGTGATCAATGTTCTGTGTGCTACTCTTGTTCTTTTCTTACTGCTCTGTTCACTGTTTTGTATACTCCCCATGTATACTACATTCCCCCTGTATACTTTGATACTATACTCCCCCTTTTTGACAAACATCAAAATTTAGTTACCATTTGGTGGAGGCAACTGGTCAAAAATGGATTTATACTTTGTCCTTACTTCGGTGAGGGTGACAGAGAGTGCATCCTTGACACTGTCCATTAAAGAATTATGGGCTTGAATGTTAGCCAATAGAGAAATTAAGCCATCTAATGTACTTCCCTCTTGTGTAGTAGATAGGTAAGTGGCTCGGTTGATCTATTCTTGAATGGAGGACAAGTGTGGAATGAATAAGGTTTGAAGAGTCATAATGTCCATCCTTATTTTGTGCTCTTCATTCTTGAGTTCCAATTGTTGAGCCATGAGCTATTGTAACTTTGTATAAAAATTTTGAACAGAATTTGGCTTGGTGGTCAACTTATTTGAGAGATCGGTGATCTCTTTCTCAATTGCTTCTGTTTTATTTTTGATATCTTTAATGAATAAAGAGAATGTACAGAGTTTCTGAAATAAATAAAGAATGTGCTTGAGTTGAGGGGACAACTCAACAATAAATTTGACAAGTTTAACTTTGCCAAGAGCAATAGCTTTCTATACCTCTTCAATCATTTTTGCAGTGAGCTCTTTGTCCTTTAACTTGCTCAAATATTTAGATGCATCTACTCCAGATGTCTCTATCTAATTGAGAAGTTCATCCAGTTGAATATGGATGGCTACATCTATTAACATGGTAGCTATGGGTAGCATATCTAATAATAGTGTCTTTACCTTCTGAAGTACTTTATTTTTCTTTTGTCTGGCCATTTGTTTTTCTTGTTCGGCCTTTGCTTTGCATAGTTCACCGAATTCAATGAGTGCTTGCCCTTTTAATTTTGATATGTCTACATTGGGCAACACTATTGGTTTCGATATATCTACCTTGAAACTATGCTTTTTCATCTTCTTTTCTTTAGATTTGGCCAGTTGAACCAATACAATAGCTTGGGAGGCTTGTGGGTCCTTGGTAGGTTGCTCGATGGAGGCAACATTTTTATCAGTTTCTTTAGCCTTTGTTGAGTCCTTCAGTGGTTCGGTGCTCGGGGTCTCAGTTGCAACATTTTCAGTGTTAAGAGGATCCTGAGAGGTCTATTCCCCGGTGGCCTGAGGAGTAGCTTCTCCTTCTGTAGACTTGTGAACCTCTGCACCTTTTTCAATATCTTGAGGGGCCTCGGTTGTAGCAGAATGAGTGACCGGAGGATAAGGCTAAACTTGTTCCAAAACTGACTCACTGGATACCAGTTTTGCATAGGCATTGCCTTCTATCATTTCTTGTTTAGGTGCCTTTGTATCCATGATATCTTCATCAATTTATATGGTGTCAGCAGGGTCTTGCTCGGTGACATTAGGATCTTGCTCGGTGACATCAACAATTTCAACTGTAGCTTGCTCACCAGCATCCTTGATTTTAAAGATTTCCTACCACTTTTCTTTTGTCTCATTTTCTACTACAATATATAGAGCATTCATCAGTTTTAAGGCTCTTTGTTTGACGAGGAACTTTGTGTTGTAGGTTGTCAGATGTTCTTTTATTTCAACTACCGACATGTCTGGAAAGAGATGTACCAGACTTCTTTCTCTAATCTATTTCTTCGAGTCCATTGCATATTTCCATTTGTTATCAATATGCAAATATGATTCATTTGGAAGTGACTTAGATAATTCCAATGGAGCCAATCAAAATTTCAATAGTGTGCAGATGACAGCTTCTTCTATTTGTGTCTCTTCATCATCAGATCTAGTTTCATACTTAACATATCTGAATCCTCCAAATCCACCATATTCTTTCAAGTTAGCACATAAATTTTCAACACTATGTACATTTACCTTCTTACTCTTGACAATCTAAAATTTGTTAGCATCTTCAGATTCGGTGTCACTAGACTCTTTTGCCAAAATGAGTCTCCGAGTAGATTTCTTGTAAGTCTTTGTTACCTTAGGAACAACAACAGTCTTTGGTTTCTTACTCGATGACACTTTAGATGCTCTTGTGTTAGGTCGTTTAACTGAGGGAGTCGGTGATGCCTTTGATGTGTCATGTTTCTTCCTCTTCAAAACTTTCCCTTTAGGCAACTCAGTGCTTAGTGTAATAGTAGCCTCTTGGGCTTCTGATTCCTCCTTAGTGATTACTAGTGTGCCCTTGATAGGTGTGGAGGAAGAACCTTCTCCAAATTTCTGTGATAGTGCCTTGATCATTTTTGTTGCTTTTCTTGTAGCTTTTGGTACTACAATGCTCATCTTTTACTTTCTCTTTCACTTCTTCATATGTTCCATACCTCAGCTCAGTAGCATGCCTTGGTAGAGTAAGAAAGGCATCTATCTGATGTTGTGTGATATCAAAGTCAACCTCATAACCCATAGGTGGCAAAGATTGAGTTCTTGGTTCCACAGCATTCACATAACAGTAGTTGGTGTCTACTTCAAAAGATATGTCATCTTTGTATTTTTCCACTAGTTGGGGTGGAATTCTATACCTGTTATGCATCTTCTCTTGAAACTTGCTGAAATAATCATCCATAACATCATTGAAGTTGTCACCTAGACATTTGATAAAGTCATTGATTTGATGGGTGACTGGTCAGTGTAGCTCCCAAACTACTTTACCGACTGTTGGAAAGAATTTTTCAAAATAGAAAAACATGCATAATAACAATGATCCAAAATTTAGTGTATTGGCCGAGTTGTTCTTCTTTGGCTTCCTGATGGTGTTCAGATTCTCAAACAGGTTTTTCAACAATACTTCACAAAGATCAATTTTCATTCCCTTTTTCACAATTTTGTATGCTAAGTCGACTGCTGCACAGGGTACATTGTTTTCCCTTGCTGATTGGAAGAAGCAATAACCTATTACTCTAATAGCAAAATTTAGTTCTGCATCAATGACATTGTTCAATTTTAGTCCTCTACAATCGGATTCCACTCCGGTTAAGGTGATCAATTCCTTTTGTGATATCATCTTCTGAGCTTGGGCATGATCATAAATAGGGTAACCGGTGATCAAATGAATGATTTCCTTGGTGATTTTGAATGGTTGCTCCTCTAACCACATGAAATCATCATGAACTTTGCTCAGAACAAACTTGACCCACTGGGGTTTGAAGACATGGGGATAGGTTAGGGCTTCAGTCAATCCCTTGATCTTAATGTGCTCATACTTGCTATCCAATTTTCCATCGGTGCACAATTCATCATAGGTGTCTTTGATTTCAACATGACCTAGTTCTTCAACTTGACATTTGGTGAAGAATCTGACATCCTCAACTAGTAAAACTCTATCCGGGATGAGTGAAAATGTAGTTTTGTCATTCGGTTCTCATGCTACTTTGGGAGTTAAGGAGTATTTTAGTGAGGGCTTTTCAACATTCTTAACAACAATGGGTTCTTGGATCTTCGGTGCCATTGTAGATTTCAAATAGAAATTATCAAAAGATCCTTAGGGTTTGAAAACATTCAAACAACAGACACTTTTCCTCTTAACAAATATGAAACAAAAATTTTCAACAGATATGATCGGTAAACCAGCTTAACAATGCATTGAGATTGATGTAAATACCTTGAATTTCACTTCGAAGGAGGTTTGATCACCTTAGATTCGCTTTGCTCTATTCTCGTGAAAACTTGGTGAGTAAAAATGACCGCGTAAATGCTTTAAGTACATAATATACCTTATTGGGCTCCATGCAGGTTAGGTTAAAATATTAAATGCACTCAATTCCACTAAACCTTCTTTCCTTTTTGCGCTTTAACTGAGTAGCCAGATTTCCTTCATTCACCGACTAGACAGGCTTCCTGTATTCACCGACTTGATAGGTTTCCTATATAGTGCTTTCAAAAGACTTTCATAGAATTTCAAACCTACTAATACATCTTAGTTATATAGATTTTGAATTAAGTACATAATAAAATAGGAACTGTTAAGATTTAACCTTGAGAGAATGCAGTCCCTTCATACCTTTACCGATTAATTTGGAATAGGTGCCCCTAACTCGATAGGTAAGGTGCTTTCTTCATTTGACACAATTTCCTTCTTTTTCCAAATCATCTGTAATTTGCCTTTTATTTCTTCAGTGTCTCCTCTAGGTTGATCTCTGCAATCTCTAGCCAAGTGTCCAACTTTGTGACAATGAAAACATGCCATACTAGGATTTCTCCATGATCTTTGGTTGTTCATTCCAAACCTTATAAAGAAGTTGGCACTTATATGTCCATATCTTCCACAACATTCACACCATATCCTTGTATTGTAATTCCATGGTACTGCAAAATATGGTCGGTTAAGTTCTCTGTGAGTTCGGTAGCTTCCAGTATTTGTTCGGTGTGCAGACCACATATAGTTCTTTTGCTTAAACCAACACTTCTCAGTATTTTGTCCATATCTATTGTAGTTTTTACAAAACCCTTTGAATTTTGTCTTCTTATAATTGTTAACAGTCTTTGTCCTACATTGATTAGATGTGTGACCATATTTATTGCAATTGTAACAATAACCATTAGACTTAGTGACATTCGGTTGCTTACCTTTTCTGATTTGGCACAAGTTAGCAGTATGACCTTGATTTCCACAGTAGTTGCAAATAGGCTTATTTCTTTTGATGTTCTTCTTGATTCCAGCTTGCTTTGATGATTCTCCTCTCTCGGTAGTATGTATTCCCTTCTCGTTAGAGTCTTTTCCTTTGTAATCGAGTCCTACATATTTGTTGGGTCTTCTTGTATTCAGTTGCTCATCCAATATCTTTGATGCTTCATAACTCTTCTTCAGTGTTTATTTGGATTTCTTCTCTTTTTCAAGTTCATCGGTCAACTTTGGTACTTCAAGTTTCAATGCTTGATTCTCATCATCTTTCAGATTTGCTTCATGATGTGCATAACCTAGTTGATCTGACAGATTTTGTTGAATCCCAATCAATCTTATGATTTCATCATTCTTTTCAGATACTAATGCTTCAAGTTGTTGTTTCTCTATTTCTAGATCTCTTACTTTATCTTTGGTTGTCCTCAATGCATCAAGATTTTCAGTCATTTGTGTGCTGAAATGTTCATGTTCTCTTTTCATTGCTTTTAGCTGATCATTTAGTGTTTTGTTTTTTTCTTTCAACACTTCAATCAATTCTTCAGTTTCTTCTGACATACTGTTCTCAGATGATGTCTCAATTTGTTCTACTAACTCTTGAGAGTCCTGTAAATCATCAGATAATCTTCTTCTCACTTTCAATGATTTTTGCATTTGTCTCTGCATGTTTGCAATCACTTGATTAGCATGATCCAACTCTTCTTGTAGAAACACAATTCTCTGAGATTGTTTATAGCCTTCCATTGATAAGATCTTTCTCTTTAGGCAGTTAAACCCTTTTCCAATATTGAAGCTCTGATACCAATTGTTAGGCCCAATATGGAAAGCTAATGTACTGAGAGGGGAAGGGTGAATCAGTACTTCAAAACTTTTATTCAACAATAACTTTACTGTTAAGCATAAACTGAATAGTGCAGTGACATAATATAATGCTAAAACAAATGAATAACAATCATACATGATTCATTCCATAACTCATATATTTTGGTTACGCAGAAACTCTTGGTTAGAGAGAAAAACTGCAGTGGGGATGGCACCCACAAATTCACTGCTGCAATAATAAAGATTGCTCAATTAGAGCTACATGTTTAGCTATTTCTGATAGCTTACCTTGTTAGGAGTATCAAGATCTATTAGATCTACCTTGCTAAAGGATTTTACAACACTTATTCTAAAATGTTGTACCTGGTTAGAGGTTTTACAATTTATAGACTTAGTTAGAGTCTTTTACCCTGTTAAAGGTTTCTCTTACAACTTCAAAATATTACAATAAATCATTACAAATATCTGCAACTTTACATCTAAAATGTTATAGCAGATTCTATGTGCTCAAAATGATATTACCTTGCTTGTAGCATACCTCGGTAATCCATATATTAACTCGGTAAACCCTTCTATTTACTCTGTTCCTTGATTGTTCTCTGAAATCCTTCTTGGTGACCTTTGTGTTTCTCTGTCAACTGTAACAGTCATAACATTATGTGATATCTCATGATTTTCCTTTTTCGTATATGTCTTACTTCACACACACATGCACATATATACTTGCACATATATCTAATACTGAATTCATGTTGTATAAATAGATCTCTTATGTCAGTGATCTGATTATTGCTTCGATCTTACAAACATGATTTATCAAATGAATAACCATGCAAAATATTTCATTGGTTAGATGACCTCAAAATCATACACAATCTTTAAGTGCAATTTCCAATGTGATAACGGTTACTTGTTCCTCGATCTCTGTAACACGTTTCCCATATATGTCCAGGTTCAGTGAATCTGGTAACACGTTTCACTTGGTGTGTGTTCACTTGGTATATCATTCTTGCTGCTCGGTAGACATGGAATGATACTCAGTAGACAGTTCAGTGTATACTGGGCTCTGTGAATACTTTCTTCTATAACCGACTTCACTATGCATACTGACTATTCTGTGCTTACCGATTGTAAGATTCGGTAGAAGTAACCGACTAGAATATATAGAATAACTTTGAACATAAGACTAATGGAAATCTTAGTAAGTAGTAACAGAAAGTATCAATGTTAGAGTTGATGAAACCTCTGAGAAACCTAAGGAAACCAGCAGTGAGCGAGCGGTAGATGAACCGGGTGTAACCCTCTGGGATCCAGTTGCAAAACAACCAAGTACGAGTAAAAGTGCTCCTACACTAGTAGATGTTGATGAAGATGAGGATGAAGAGGAAAAGCAAGAGGAATCACTTAAGATCATTCCTAGGTATGTAAAGCTACATCATGATCCAAAGCAGATCATAGGGGATAAGGATGCAGGAATACTTACAAGAAGAAAGGTCAGAGAAAATTCTTGCATGATTTCTGAATTTGAGCCCAAAACATTTAAAGAGGAACACAAAGATGAAGACTGGATTAAGGCTATGGAAGAAGGACTTGACCAGATAGAAAAGAATGGTACATGGTCTTTGGTACCCAGACCCAAGCACAAAAATGTTATTGGCACCAAATGGGTTTTTAGAAACAAGTCGAATGAAGATGGCACAGTGGTAAGAAACAAAGCAAGATTGGTATGTAAGGGATATGCTCAAGAAGAAGGAGAAGACTACAGAGAAACCTTTGCTCCAGTAGCTAGATTGGAAGGAGTTCGAATGCTACTTGCATATGCAGCCTTCAAGGGATTCAAAGTGTATCAGATGGATGTAAAATCTACATTCCTAAATGGAATACTTGAAGAGGAAGTGTATATAGAGCAACCAAATGGGTTTGCCCTATCAGAAGATAGTGATACGTTGTGTAGGCTACATAAAGCCTTGTATGGATTGAAGCAAGCACCTAGAGCATGGTATGAACGTTTACACTCCCATCTTGTGAAGACTGGATTTGAAAGAACAAGTGAAGATAGCAATATCTATCTGAAGTTAGAAGGAGATCAGATTCTAATATGTGAAGTGTTTGTTGATGACATAATTTTAAGTGGAGATGACAAGATGAGCCATGCGTTTGCAGATGAAATGAAGAAGGAATTCAAGATGTCACTAATCGGAGAGATTAAGTTCTTCATTGGACTACAAATTCAACAAAAGAAAGATGGTATCTTTATCACTCAGTCCAAGTATGTCAAAGAGGTGTTGAAGACCTTTGGCATGGAAGACAGCAAACGAGTTGGTACACCAATGATGACCGGTTGTAAATTGTCTAAAGAAGATGACTCAGCATTGGTGAATGAGAAGGAATACCGGTCAATGATTGGTAAGTTGCACTATGTTGTACACAAAAGACCGGACATTGCACATGCAGTGGGCATTGTTGGACGTTTTCAAAAAAGTCCAAGAGAATCCCACTTGGTAGCAGTCAAGCGGATTCTTAGATATCTGAAGGGAACTATAGATTATGGATTGTGGTATCCATACAATAATGATTTCAATCTCAAAGTATTTACAAATACCGATTGGGCTAGTAATGTGGATGACCGGAAGAGCACAATTGGTGGTGCATTCTTTCTCAGTGGTAGAATAGTCTCATGGATGAGCAAGAAGCAAAGTTGTATCTCTCAGTCCATAGTAGAAGCAAAATATGTAGCAGTTATGAACTACACTCAGACAATTTGGATGAAGCATGTATTAAGTGCTTTCAAAGTCCCTGTATCTGAATTGGTGAGTATATTTTGTGATAACACAAGTGCAAATAATATCTCCAAGAATCTGGCATTACATGCTAGAACCAAACACTTTGAGCTCAAGTATCATTTCTTGAGGGAGAAAGTTCAGAACAAAGAGGTTGTATTGGAACATGTTTCCAGTAAAGAGCAGTTAGCAGATATATTCACCAAGCCTCTACCGAAGGCTACATTTACCTATTTAAGAAATAAATTAGGGGTGTTTCCCCTTCAAGAGGTGAACTAAAGGTATGTGCTCCACATCAGTTAGGTATTGCATTGTCATCTTTTTTTAGGATTGATGTGTTGAAGGATGCTCCTCCTCAGAGGGAACAACATAGTAGATCATGGATGTTTATGCCTCCACTTTGGCATTGTTGTCAAAGGGGGAGAAGATATGAAGCAGAGAAGATATCTGCAGTATTGAAGACATATTATATGGAAGAAGATGTAGAGATATCTTTGTGTATTGCCATCAATGCCAAAGGGAGAGATTGTTGGCATATGTGTAGAGTTTGATGACATGGTATGATTGTATGTTGTCATTGATGTCAATATGTTGAAGTATGAATTGGTATATTGAAGTAAGCAAACTGGCAAAGTGAGTCGGTATGATGGTATGAACTGGTATATGCAACAAGTGAACCGGTATGTTGGAGTGTGAACCGGTATATGAAAAGTTTGTATCGGGGTGTCATTTGATATGACTACCGGTTGGTAGTCTCAGCTTCAGGGCTTTCGGTTCATGCATTCCAAGTTTGTTTGATTCGACTGATGACATCCTGTGATGAGTTAGCATTGAAATGAACATTAGATCACGTTGCCACATCGTCCTTGTGCTCGTAAAGAATCTCCTTGAGGATCTTGCATGAAGAAGACTGATTCTATCTACCTCAGGAATGTGCAAAATCTTAGTAAACGGTGGAGAGCGCGTGATGGGTTATGAGCTTCCAGAAGCGTGTTAGTGCATCATTTATTCCTCGTGACAAGAGTGAGTCATCTTATAAAAATTCCCTTCAGAGTCCTTGTCTTTCTTCTAACACCTCGGTTCAAGCCCTTAGTACGTTTGTAAATCATCTTTCAATCAAAAATGTCGAGTTTTAGTAATTGGTTGAACTCTGTGAACACGTTGAACCATCTTGAACTGGGTTCAACAGGTTCATTTAGGTTCCACAGGTTCCTAGGTGTTTGGGGAGGTTTTCATACTAACATTTTCATTAAGTGTCTTGCAGCAGCTCTTTAAAGGTTTCTTGTTCGGTAATGTGTTACATCATCTCTCTCCGGGTGTTGAACTCACTGAACCAAGTTCAAGAGGTTCAAACATGTTCAACATGTTCAACATAGCACAAATGGTTAGCAGCTTGGCATAATTAATATTCTCAGCAAAGATTTTCCCTGAGCGCGGCGTACACCTTGAACTACTTGAACTCTAATGAAGTTTGTTCAGGATGTTCATATGTGTACGAAGTTGGTGGGTCCCGCGGGTTAAATGATTTGATGGTGTATTCATTGCCATATATGAGGAAGGTGATTCATGTCTTAAGTGATGTCAATCCTTGGCTTTTTGAAGTAAGTAATCATTTCGGGAACTGGCGGTTACTTCAAAAACAACGCCATGCATTCAATGCATGCGTGCGATGTCCAATCCACAAACTTAACACACTCAAACTAATAATTGGAATTATTGCATTTAATGGTTTCGTATCATTGCCCTCACTATAAGGTATGAAGGATTATTAGTGCTTTGCATCTTGTTCCTCACTGCTGCGGTTTTGTTTTTCCTGGATAGGAGTCTTGTTTGTTGCTAGTCGTCATCTGGTTGTTCAACTATGAAGGTAAAGATAAAAAGCTACCCCAACTTAGACATAGGTCTAATTCAGCTTTGGATTTTTGTACTCCTCGACATACCCGGTCCCGAAGTGCTGCTCAAAGAAAGATGGATCAAGCAAAAGATACGATTCTTGATGCCCAAATATTTGAAGTTGAAGACCTGGATAGCGATGTTGCTAATGCCCTGGATTCTCATACGGTGACTGTGGCTATGACACCACCTTCCAAAGCGATCGAAGGAACAACCAGTTCCAGTGCAACTCCTAAGTGGTTGACCACTTCGGTGAACAAAAAGCGAAATTTTCTTCCTGTGACTATTCCAATTCAAAAAATGGTTGTTAAGTACACGGAGAAGGGCCCCAAGCCGAAAAGGTTCAAAACTATCGCTCGCCTAGACAATGATGAAGGAACTGGAAAATGGGTCGCTGAAATTGCCTCATACAAACCCAAGGACGAAAACAAGGAAGCTAGCCCTGATGATTTTGAAGTCACAAAGGTGGAGCTGGGAAATATGAGTAGGGACTCAGACAATCATTTCTTCCAGGTATCGGCAACGAAAATGCTCACCAGGTCGGAGAAGGATGGGTGGGAAAAGAGAGAGCTAAGTGACACATAAATATTCTTGCTCAGTTCATCAACAACATTGGTTGCTTTCAGGTGCTCCTTATATCTCATGCTACAGAGAACTTTACCCAACTTCACCAGAAAATAAAAAGTTAATGAGCCAAGTTCAACAGGCCAAGAGTATTGCAGAAGCCATGGAGAAATGGATTGAGGGAATAGTCAAAGACGAGGAGAAGTATATCACCGACTCCCAAAATTTATGTGACGAGATATAGAGTCTAATCGCAAAAGTTCAAAATCAACTTGTGTCGTGGGAGAAAGAAGAACACAAATGGCAGAATATCTTGCCTTTGTTCGCCAAAATAGAAGAATATGGGGTTACCAGGTTTATGATGGAACACTCAATCAAACTGGTAGTAGATGAATGTCAACTCTTTGTGCTGAAGAAAACCAATGTGGCGGGTGCTTACCTTCAAGTCTGTGATCTCCGATGCTAAGACCTCTGTTTATGAGCTCCATGATCTCTAGTGCAGTATAGTTAATGACAACAAGGTGGTTAACCCTGGCCATGATTGGCAATTGGGAATTTGAACACACAGGATGCAATCAAGGCTTTTCGAATAAACATGGAGAAAATTAAAGCCAAGGGTAATTTCACCTTGGAAGATATAACAAGGGTGGCTAGGATTGAGTCTATGACCTTCATTGGAAATGATCAGTTACCGAAATATGTTGAAAAGATGGTGAAGCACCGGTGGAATAAGGAAGCGGTGAAGGCAAAGCTCAATGCGATGAAGGTTCTGAACCAATCTATTATCCAGGAGCTCACAACCGCCCATGACGCCCGTGAAAGTGGAGAGGATGATAGTGATGGGAAAGCGACATAATGCATTGATCCAGGCCTGGTTTCCTTTATTTATGTAATTTCTCATTTTTATGCAAAGACTTCAGGACATCTGTCCCAAAATACATCTTGTTGGTTTCATAACTGTTTTGGGGGAGGTCGAGTTTTCAGGGAGACCTCCCCTATTCTAAAACTATAAATTAAAGAAAGATAGATAGAATGGGGGTTAGATTTGGTGACAAATTTTGGTTAGTTTTTGTTTTTCCCTTTGTCTTGTAAAGTTTCTATTTTGTAGAAGGAAGAACCAGACTTTTAATCTAGAATGGAAAAGGATTTATAGATGTATTATCGTGCCTTTTGTCACACAAGAATATATATATACAAAGATCATATTGTTTTTGGGAGAAGGAAAATATGTGGGTTTTGAATCTGTGTAGACACATATCTTTGCATATGCTTATCTAATCAAATAACAGTAATGACCTTTCTATTATTATTTTTCTGGTGCTCCTTCCTTTGAGTGTTTATTTTTAAGAAAAGTTTTGTGTTTGAGAACAGATTCGGTTTCTCTTATCTGTCCGCTTCTTATTGGAATTGTGGGAATGGTGTTCTGAACTTTGATTTAGTTTCTTCCATCTCTTGCATTGAAAAGATTGGAAAGATGGTTTTTCTCATAAATACGTGTAAAATATTGGTCTCTCATCCAAGAATGAAATAGGCAGCCTTACATGCTTCCAGGTTAAAAGCTACTACTCAAATAAAATTAATTAGATTATTCCTTGAATAACTGAAATAGGGAGTTGTACCTATGGAAAATTCAAAGGGAAGTGGTTTATATAACACTTACCCAACTGTTTAGTTGAACACTTGTCCTTAAAAGAAGGCGATAGAGTTTAAAATTGATCATTTTAAGAAAGGACAAATCTGTTCACTAACAGATTTTTGGCAACTTTGTTGGGGACTCGAACGACAAAACAAGTAAAACATTCAATAGACCAGCATGCTTTGAGTTTGAAATAGTTGTATTCAAAAATAATAAACAATACTCATAGGCCTACCTTGCCTAAAACAAATTCCCAAGGTACAAGAATATTGTTGGGTTTAAAGGAGCTGTTGAAGACCTAAGAACCCAAGGGGTAACAACACTGGATTCTTGTCCTTATACCAGATCACAGAGGAGGGAGGGAATAATTGATAATTGTTTTGAAGAATTGCAAGGGTTGTCATTTTCCACAAACTTTACTCCCAAAAGAAACGCTAAAAGTAGGCCTTCCTCTCCTGTCAGAATTACTCCTATACCTTCTTCTTCAAACCCTTGGCAAGCACTAACGCTTACTAGAGTTCAAGCTCCTCCTCTAGTAACCATTTATCCTGTGTTCATTATGGCCCAACCTTGGGGTGCCACTGTTGGACCTCTTACTCTTAGAGCTCATAATCCACTTTCAAAAGGGGCGAGGGATGTCCTACCTAAATATAATGGAGATGGAAAAGTCTCAGTTGAAGAGCACTTGAATTATTTTAATGTAGCCACTAGGATTTTGGCGGTCCAATATGAAGATGTGGCTGTTAGGCTTTTTGCTCAAATTCTTATTGAGGGGGCAACTAATTGGTTCAGTCATCTACGAGCAGGATCCATAACTGACTGTTAAACAATGAAAACCACTTTTGAGAAAAGGTTCAAAAGTGCTGATGATGAACATTCGTTACTGGCTCAGCTCACCCAAATGAAAAAAGAAATTCATGAGCCAATGAGGAACTATGTAGCCAGGTATAATAAGATTATCCATAAAATTCCTTAGGCCAAAAGGCCAACCATCGATAATCAACAATGTTTCTTCATAAATTCCATGCCTCCTAATGTAGGTTTTCACCTTAGAAGAAATAGGCCAGCTGATCTCGAGACTGCACAAAATGAAGCTATACAACTTGAAGATGATCTAATAATAGTCGGGAAATGGAGAAAAGATGTACAAACTTCTCAAGGTCAACCTCAGGCGTCTACCTCTTCCACTGACCTAGTTGTTCAACGGCTTGTCAATGATATGATTGCTTTGAAGAGGCAGATACCAAAGCCTAGAAATTCCTATCCACAGCCTTATCAGGATATAAGCAGAAAAACTCCAAATCAGTATAACTATGGACAACTGTTGCAATTGCCTGTTGTCCCACAAAGATTGCAAATAGAGGCACCTCCTGACAAGGGTGTCATGTGTTCATTCCATCTTACCACAGATCATGATGGGGGTTCTTGTCTTGATATGATAAGACATGTTCAAATGCAAAACACAAAGGATGAATTAGGTGAGTTCACTGAAGCAGAGAAAATTCAAGATGTACCTAGCGACTCTGGATCATTCTACCTCAAATATGAGTCGGATTCAAAAAGAGGTAGTAATATTTTGGCAACCCTTGAAGGTCTTGCATGTGCGATCCTAACAAGGAATCAATGAACTTCCCAGTCTTCTCCTTTTGTGAACCCTTCTGGAGGTAATTTCAAAGGTAAAGCTCTCCCAAATAATAGCTTTTCTGCTCATTCAAAGACTCTTGAGGTTAGGATTTTGCAAAGGAATCATGAAGATAACAATAGCTCTTCTTCTTTCTCCTCCTTTGACATCATTGAATTTTGTAAAGTTTCTACTATTCAACTTTCCACTACTGAGTATTTGAAACTGAACCTAAAAGAACTAGATAAGCTGGTCAAATATGTTAAGGGAGACTCTTCTTCAGAGTCCTCGGTGCACGGATGTGTGGAGAATAGTGATTTGATGGCTGCTGAAAAATCTTCATCTGTTTCGTGCTCATTAGCTAACTTGGTTGATCCCTGTGCTTTTCATGATGCTAAAAATGGGCTTGAGATTGAGGTTTTGAAACCTAAACCTTTCTACATATCCCTTCTCCTGAATGGTCAAAAGCTTAGCAATTGCATAATAGATTCAGGGGCATCCGAGAACATAATGCCTTCACCTGTTGCTAGGTCTTTAGGTTTAACTCTCACGAAAACATTTGGGAGATGCTTTTCGATGGATGGGAAATAGGTTCCTCTTATTGGACAAGTAAAAGATGTCCAAGCAGTGCTAGCAGCATGCCCTGATAAAAGAGTAAAATTGACTATCCTGGTTGCTGACATTCCCGCAAGTTACGGGATGCTCTGGAGTAGAAATTTTTGTAAGGACCTTGGAAGTGAAATCAAGATGGACTGGTCTGGAGCTATTATTCCTCTTGGAAAACAGAAAATCAAGCTTGAACCTGAGCCAAAAAATAAGTACACTATTTTTCCTTCGGATAACCCTAAAGCCCAGATTTTGTTTCAAGAATGCGAGTTTGGAAACTATCTCATCCTTGCACCTGGTGAAAGGGAACCTGAAGAAGTAGTTGATGAACTTGGCGGGTTGTGGCAGATGGAATTCGATGGAAGTTGCACCAACTCTGGCTCTGGAGCAGGGGTAGTTTTGCTGTCACCCAATGGTAATATTTTTCCTTTTTCTTTCATGTTGGATTTTAAGAATACTAGTAATACTGCATAGTATGAGGCATTATTATTAGGATTAAATGAGGCCAGATGTAAAGGTATCAAATTGCTCAAAGTTAAAGGTGATGCAGAGTTGATTGTCAGACGGGTGAGAAATGTCTATACAGTTAAGAATGACAGATTGAGACATTATAGAAATAGGGTTTGGGATGAGTTAGAATTCTTTGATGCTTTCTCGATTGAAGCCATACCGAGGGATCAAAATAGTAGGGCAGATTCATTGGCCGTTTTAGCTTCACTTTTGTTACCACATCCAGACTTTAAGGATAATTCATATAGGATTGAAATGATTTATACGCCTAGTGTCCCTGATAATGTAAATCACTGGCAAGTATTTGATGCAGATGCTCAAATCAAAGATTTTCTGGAATGTGTTCAGTCATTCTCCCAATCATATTTTGAAGGTTCTGAAAATATCTGCAAGGAGTTTAGTCCAGACCCGGATGTTGATCCCACAAATAGTTTTATTCAGCTCAAAGGCAACAAAATTCCGAAAGGGCTAGCGACTTTGGAGAGGTTTTTCACCAGAGATGATGCATTCATAGGAAAGAAAGTCCCCAAGGATGACGGGAAAGGAAGTTGCGAGAAAATAAATCTGGGTGATGAGTCCAACCCAAAAGAGGTAACAATTGGCAAGTGTTGTTCTCTAGAGGAAAAAAGAATACTTGGCACACTACTGAAACAATACATTGATGTTTTCACTTGGTCCTACGATGATCTGAAGGAGTTTAGAGATGGGCAGTTTCAGCATCAGATTCTGTTGAAGCCGGGCATCTCTCCTTTTAGACAAAAATTGAGAAATTTCAACCCCATAATGGTGGATACAATTTTTAAAGAGGTTGATAAAATGCTTAAGGCCAGAATCATATATCCAATTCATCACTTTACCTGGGTAGCCAACATTGTGCCCGTAAGGAAGAAGAATGGGGAGATTCGTATTTGTGTGGATTTCCATAATTTGAATCAGGCAAGTTTGAAAGACAACTACACTTTACCCAATATGGGTCATATTCTGCAGACGGTATCCGGGTTAGAGATGATGTCGATGTTAGATGGTTTTTCTGATTACAATCAAATTAGTGTTGCAGAGCATGAACAACACAAGATGGCATTCATCACTTTGTGGGGAACATTCGCATATAACCCTATGCCTTTCGGTTTAATAAATGTCGGAGCCACCTTTCAAAGAGCTGTGGATTCCTCTTTTAAGGATTTTCGAGATAGAATTATTGTTGTTTACCTGGATGACCTGACGGTATTTTCTAAAGAGAGGAAGAACCATCTCAAGGATCTGAGGGCAGTTCTGCAGTGTTGTTGAGAGCATGGAATCTCCTTGAACCCAAAGAAATCAGTTTTCTGTCATAGAGGGCAAATTGCTAGGACATATTGTTTCAAAGCAAGGAGTCAAGATTGATCCTGAGAGAGTTAATGCAATTCGACGTCTCAGTTTACCTTCAAACCGGACTGGAGTAAGGTCTTTCTTTGGTCAAGTGAATTTCTGAAGGAGATTTGTTCCGGAGTTTGCAGAGACTACAAAACACATCATCAGCTTGTTGAGTGAACAACATCCTTTTAAATGGACTGAAGAGGCCAAAGAAGCTTTTGAAAGAATCAAGGGTTCAATTGCAAATGCGCCTACTCTCATTAACCCAGATTTCACAAAGGACTTCATTTTGTATTGCTATACATCAAAACATACGATGTTTGGAATACTGTTACAATTGGATGAATCTGGGGCCAAAGCACCTATAGCGTTCATGAGTATTCCGCTCAAGAAGCATGAGCTTAAGTACTCACTCTTGGATAAACACGCCTTTGTTGTAGTCAAGGCTGTGAAATAGTTTCAATATTATATTCTGCACTCTCACTCTTTGGTTTTTGTTCCAGACTCCACGGTGAAAAGCATTTTAACTCAGTAAGAGGTCAGACTCAATAATAGAGCAGCTTGGGTAACAAAAATTCAAGAATATGATTTAGATATTCGCCCTACAAAGACAGTCAAAGGACAAGGCTTATGTAGGTTAATAGCAAAAAATGAGATGGAAACAGAAGCAGAATTACCATTAACTCTTTTTGTTGGATTGCAGGATACCTGGTTCTCTGATGCGGCTTATTATTTAACTTATGGCAGCTGCCCAAGTCATTTGTCAGCAAAAGAACAAAGGAATCTTAAGTTAAAGGCCGCTAAGTATGTAATTTGGCAGGATGTTTTGTACAAGAAAGGTTTGGATGGAACATACTTAAGGTGTGTAGATAAACCTCAACAGCAAAAACTTCTGGAGATTTACCATGGTGAAGCCTATGGGGAGCACTTCTCATCGTCCATCACTGCTTTCAAAATTTTGAGGATTTGTTTTTATTGGCCAGGCATGTTTAGGGATGCATATATTTATGTTAAGGAGTGTGAGAAATGCCAACTTTTTCCGGGAAGCCACATTTAGCGGCCCTGCCTTTAAGGCCTATGATATTAGATGAACCTTTCAAACAGTGGGGCATTGATTTCATAGGGCCGATAAACCCTCATTCCAATGCTGGTCATATGTACATTTTGACAGCAACTGACTACTTTACCAACTGGGTGGAAGCCATTCCCACTAAAAAGGCAAACTCAGAGGTTGTGTGTAACTTTCTCAAAGATCACATCCTAGTTCATTTCGGGGTTCCCCAAAAGATTGTTGTAGATAACGCATTGTATTTCTCTTCTAAGAAGTTAACTATGTTTTTCTATGAGCATCAGATTACTCTCTCACATTCCTCTGATTACTTTCCACGAGGTAATGGACTGGTAGAATCCAGCAACAAGAACCTGATAGCTATCATTAAAAAGTTGGTTGACGAAAATGCTCGAAATTGGCATAAGAAGGTATATGAAGCTTTGTGGGCAGACAGGAACCATGCCCAAGAGGGCCATTGGAATGGCACCTTTTGAGCTTGTGTATGGGGTCGGCGCAAAACTTTCTTTACCTCTAGAATTATCAGCAACCAAGCTGCAGACAGTAGTGGAAGATTGTTTCTTTCAGAATGCTTTGGAGAAAAGAGTTATGTACCTGATGAAGTTGGAAGAAGAGAGGGAGATGCTGGTGGACAAAATCACGGAGCATCAGAGCTGAGTGAAGAGGATTTTTGACATGAGAGCTTGGCCAAGAGGTTTCCTAATAGGAGATGAAGTGATGTTATGGGATAAAAGGAAAGAGCAAAAGGGTGCTCACGACAAGTTTGATTCATTATGGAAAGGCCCTTTCAAGATCTGCGAAGTGGTGGGACAAAATGCTTTTAGACTCAACTACTCTGATGGAACGGTTATGCCCTATACCTAAAACGGGTAAGATCTCAAACTCTACAAATTGTAAGTCCTGTGGTTAAGAGTTTTTGTAAATAGTAGCTTAGGTGTTTGTTTAGTTGTGGGTCTCCTTTTCCTTTTCCTTTTTCTTTTTTTTTTTGGGTCATGCGAAACCAGAGATAAGGAGTTCTTTGCATTTTCCTTCGCAAAATACAATCCCCAATTAGAGCCGATGTTACTTCGCCATTTATTCCTCATGACAAGAGTGATTCATCCTATAAAAATTTCATTCAGAGTCCTTGTCTTTCTTGTAACACCTCGGTTCAAGCCCTTAGTACGTTTGTAAATCGTCATTCAATCAAAAATGTCAAGTTTTAGTAATTGGTTGAACTTTGTGAACATGTTGAACCATCTTGAACCGGGTTCAACAGGTTCATTTAGGTTCCACAAGCTCCTAGGTGTTCGAGGAGGTTTTCATACTAACATTTTTGTTAAGTGTCTTGCAGCGGCTCTTTAAAGGTTTCTTGTTCCGTAATGTGTTACATCATCTCTCTCTGGGCATTGAACTCATTGAACCAAGTTCAAGAGGTTCAAACGTGTTCAACATGTTCAACATAGCACAAATGGTCAGTAGCTTGGCATAATTAATATTCTCGGCAAAGATTTTCCCTAAGCGCGGCGTACACCTTGAACTACTTGAACTCTAATGAAGTCTATTCAGGATGTTCATATGTGTATGAAGTTGGTGGGTCCCGCGGGTTAAATGATTTGATGGTGCATTCATTGCCAAATATGAGGAAGGTGAACCATGTCTTAAGTGACGTCAATCCTTGGCTTTTCGAAGTAAGTAATCATTTCGGGAACTGGCGGTTACTTCAAAAATGCCCCCATGCATTCAATGCATGCGTGTGATGTCCAATCTACAAACTTAACACACTCAGACTGATAATTGGAATTATTGCATTTAATGGTTCCGCATCATTGCCCTCACTATAAGGTATTGTAGATAGGAATCTGGAAATCATCAAAGCAATAGAAACATTAAACTAGCTCAATCACAAAAGTGGATTGCAATGATAACAAAACCTACAAACATTCAATAGAGATATGGAAATAAAACATTCAATTCAAACGCAAACCAT
The DNA here is from genome assembly GCF_030272615.1 of Cryptomeria japonica. NCBI lineage: Eukaryota > Viridiplantae > Streptophyta > Pinopsida > Cupressales > Cupressaceae > Cryptomeria > Cryptomeria japonica. Next base: position 2,366,674 of record NC_081406.1, on the reverse strand, counting down.
CAAACATGCGGATGTTTCCTCCATGATTCTCCATTGTCCTTCTTTCTCCTTCAAATTGCTTTGTTTTGTTGATCTCACCTTCAAGTGCATAAGCATAATGTGAAAGCAAGATTGATAAGACGGTAGCGCAAGAATACTAGAAGTGTGATTGATTCGAGGATCAGGGGCCATGATTGAAGAAATTCATCGAATTTATAGATAAATTGGAGAAAAGACAATATTAGCATGAAGAGATTTGAAAGGAAATTTCAAATCAAGAATGACAAATATGACAAATTATGACAAATTGACACTTTCTATGCGAAATTGATTGATTGATAATTATGACAAATTACTATGTCAAAATTGATTGATTGACAATTATGACAAATTGACACTTTCTATACGAAATTGATTGATTGATAATTATGACAAATTGCTATGTCAAAATTGATTGATTGACAATTATGACAAATTTGCTATGTCATTCCCATGAAATTAGGAGAAAATTGATGAAAATTAGAAAATTAGGAATTAGGAGAAATTAGTAAATTAGAAAATTAGGTAAATTAATTAATAATTTTTCATTCATTAATTAATTTACAAAAAGAGAGAAGAATTAGTTAGCCAATTAAATAAATATTTAATTGTGACAAGAAGACTTAGGATAAATAAATAAATTATTTAACCTCAGAAGATGAATTAGAAATGCAAGGACGACAATTAGGTCTTGTCAAAAGATAATTGATGTCGATTGTGATTCTGATTTGATAAATGATTTGATTGATAAATGCGCCAATTGACAAGGAACAATGACAAATTGATCCAAATTGACATGATTGAGAAAGACGACGATCGATGACAAATCGATCGCAAAATGACAAGATTGAAAATGACAACGATCAATGACAAATTGATCGCAAGATGACAAAATTGACAAGGACAAGGAGCGATGACTAATCGATCACAAAATGATGAGACTGACAAGAGGACAAGGATCGATGACGAATCGATCGCAAAATGACAAGATTGAAAAGGACAATGATCGATGACAAATCGATCGCAAAATGATAAGATTGATAAGAGGACAAAACCCTAATTCCATCATCGATTAGGATTGACGATGTCCAAAATAAAATCGAATTGACGATGTCAAAATATGCCAAATGAGCACGCACATTGATGCGATAGGATAAGATCGACCAAAATCATGATTGAAGATTATTATTGACAAGACCTAATTCAAAAGTGAGACAAATAAAGAATGCAGAAGAAGGACTCAATGCTCGCAAATGATAAAGACCAAGTGTGCAACATAGGAGAAATGTTAATGTGACTCAAAAACCCTAAAATAAGGCAATGCGCAAATGTTAAAGTATGACTCCGCAATCGTTGACCATTTTTAGATGTCTACAGGTATGAAGGATTATTAGTGCTCTGCATCTTGTTCCTCGTTGCTGCAGTTTTGTTTTTCCTGGATAGGAGTCTTGTTTGCTGCTAGTCGTCATCTAGTTGTTCAACTGTGAAGGTAAAGATAAAAAGCCGCCCCAGCTTAGACATAGGTCTAATTCAGCTTTGGATTTTTGTACTCCTCGACATACCCGGTCCCGAAGTGTTGCTCAAAGAAATATGGATCAAGCAAAAGATACGATTCTTGATGCCCAAATATTTGAAGTTGAAGACCTGGATAGCGATGTTGCTAATGCCCTAGATTCTCATACAGTGACTGTGGCTATGACACCACCTTCCAAAGCGATCGAAGGAACAACCAATTCCAGTGCAACTCCTAAGTGGTTAACCACTTCGGTGAACAGAAAGTAGAATTTTCTTCCCATGACTATTCCAATTCAGGAAATGGTCGTTAAGTACACGGAGAAGGGCCCCAAGCCGAAAAGGTTCAAAACTGTCGCTCGCCTGGACAATGATGAAGGAACTATAAAATGGGTCGCTGAAATCGCCTCATACAAACCCAAGGACGAAAACAAGGAAGCTAGCCCCGATGATTTTGAAGTCACAAAGGTGGAGCTGGGAAATATGAGTAGGGATTCAGACAATCATTTCTTCCAGGTATCGGCAAAGAAAATACTCACCAGATCGGAGAAGGATGGGTGGGAAAAGAGAGAGCTAAAGCGACACATAAATATTCTTGCTCAGTTTATCAACAACATTGGTTGCTTTGGGGTACTCCCTATATCTCATGATATAGAGAACTTTGACCCAACTTCACCAGAAAATAAAAAGTTAATGAGCCAAGTTCAACGAGCCAAGAGTATTGCAGAAGCCATGGAGAAATGGATTGAGGGAATAGTCAAAGATGGGGAGAAGTATATCATCGACTCCCAAAAGTTATGTGATGAGATACAAAGTCTAATCGCAGAAGTTCAAAATCAGCTTGTGCCGTGGGAGAAAGAAGAACACAAATGGCAAAATATCTTGCCTTTGTTCACCATAATAGAAGAATATGGGGTTCTGATGGAACACTCAATCAAACTGGTAGCGAATGAATGTCAACTCTTTGTGCTAAAGAAAACCATAATGTGGTGGGTGCTTACCTTCAAGTCTGTGATCTCTGACGCTAAGACCTCTATTTATGAGCTCCAGGATCTCCAGTGCAGTATAGTTAATGACAACAAGGTGGTTAACCCTGACCATGATTGGCAATTGGGAATTTGAACACATAGGATGCAATCAGGGCTTTCCGGATAAACATGGAGAAAATTAAAGCCAAGGGTAATTTCACTCCTGAAGATATAACAAGGGTGGCTAGGATTGAATCTATGACCTTCATTGGAAATGATCAGTTACCGAAACATGCTGAAAAGATGGTGAAGCACCGGTGGAATAAGGAAGCGGCGAAGGCAAAGCTCAATGCAATGAAGGTTCCAAACCAATCTATTATCTAGGAGCTCACAACCGCCCGCGAGGCCCGCAAAAGTGGAGAGGATGATAGTGATGGGAAAGCGACATAATGCATTGATCCAGGCCTGGTTTCCTTTATTTATGTAATTTCTCATGTTTATGCAAAGACTTCGGGACATCTGTCCCAAAATACATCTTGTTGGTTTCATAACTGTTTTGGGGGAGGTTGAGTTTTCAGGGAGACCTCCCCTATTCTAAAACTATAAATTAAAGAAAGATAGATAGAATGGGGATTAGATTTGGTGACAAATTTTGGTTAGTTTTTATTTTTCCCTCTGTCTTGTAAAGTTTTTGTTTTGTAGAAGGAAGAATCAGACTTTTAATCTGGAATGGAAAAGGATTTATAGATGTATTATCGTGCCTTTGTCACACAAGAATATATATATACAAAGATCATACTGTTTTTGAGAGAAGGAAAATCTGTGGGTTTTGAATCTGTGTAGACACATATCTTTGCATATGCTTATCTAATCAAATAATAGTAATGACCTTTCTATTGTAGAAAATTATTATTTTTCTGGTTCTCCTTCCTTTGAGTGTTTATTTTTAAGAAAAGTTTTGTGTTTGAGAACAGATTCGGTTTCTCTTATCTGTCCGCTTCTTATTGGAATTGTGGGAATGGTGTTCTAAACTTTGATTTAGTTTCTTCCATCTCTTGCATTGAAAAGATGGTTTTTCTTAGAAATACGTGTAAAATATTGGCCTCTCATCCAAGAATGAAATAGGCAGCCTTACATGCTTTCAGGTTAAAAGCTACTACTCAAATAAAATTAATT